>NC_088979.1:188079493-188379493 GCF_963932015.1 Anas acuta
CCTTCCAACCCAAGCCATTTTATGATTCTATGATATCGAAAGAAATAAGGACATGAGCTCTTAAAACAAATATGTCCTTTTCAAATAAATAAAAGGGGAAAATTTTGGACTTGTAGATCAGGTAGTATAATGATATTTAGTCAATTTTTTTGTGGGTTTTTCTTAGTTGTTTTGTTTTGTATTTACAATTGTTTTGCAACATAGAAGTATCTGCTAATCTAGAATACTTTATTTAATTTAATTTCATTTAAAGTTGTTCATTTGCTGGAACATCAAGAGACTTGGAGGGAGATTCTACTCTTGCTTGTGGAATCTTATCCTAGGCTCCAATTAATGTGTTGACCAGCTCTCCACTGGCACACAGAAAACCTTAAATGGCTTTCTCAACTATAGAACATATTATGTAAGATAAACGTGCCATATCACTTTTTATTTTTTATTTTTTTACTACTGTTTTATTCTTTACACATCATATTTCCATCAAATGACCTAGATTCAAGATTGACTAAAAATACTATTTTATGACAATGCAGCTATTCTATGATGATAACACAGAATGCATGCTTATGGTGGTTTTTCCTTGCTGGGCAACTAAACTCCACCACAACTGCTCTCTCATGCCCCCTCCTCAAAGAAAAAGGGGAAGAAAACATGATATAAAAGGGCTCAAGGCTTGAAATAGGGACAGGGAGGTAGCTCACAGGCAAAACAGACTCAACATAGGTGGATTTATATAATTTATTGCCTATCACAAGCAGACTAAGCAAACTGTAACCTTCCCCCCATCCACCCTCCACTATGTCCTGCCCCCAAGCACTGCAGGGCAATGGGGATTAGGGGCTGCGGTCAGTCACTAACACTTCTCCACCACTTCTTCGCAGTTACTCTCTGCCCATGCTCCAGCATGATGTCCTTCCCACGGGATGCTGTCCTTCCTGAAGTGATCCTGCATGGGCTTCCCACAGGCAGCAGCTCTTCAAGAACTGCTCCCACATGGGTCCACAACACTGAGTACATCTGTCAGGAGTGAACTGCTCCAGCACAGGTCCCCCATGGGCAGCAGCTCCCCCCAGATATCCTGCACCTGCATGGGCTTCTCTCTATGGGCTGCAGCTCCGGCCCAGGGCCTGCTCCTGCAGGTGCTCTCCATGGGCCACAGCCTCCTCCAGGCCACATCCACCTGCTCCACTGGGGGCTCCTCTACGGGTTGCAGCATGGAGATCTGCTCCATGTGGGAACCATGGGCTGCAGAGGGACTGCCTACTCCAACAGAGACCTCTCGACAGGCCGCTGGGGAACTTCTCCTGCATGCCTGGAGCAACTCCTACCCTCCTTCTGCACTGACCTTGGCATCTGCAGGGCTGCTTCACACTTCTTGCTCTCTCAGCTGATGTTGTATAGCTTTTGTTTTGTTTTGTTTTGTTTTTGTTTATTTTTGTTTTTGTTTTTCCTTTCTTACATCTCTCTTACATCTCTTCTCCCAGAGGCACAACTGGGCTTCTCCCAGTCGCTCACTCTCTCGGCTCTGGCCAGTGGTGGGTCCCTTTGGAGCTGGCTAAAACTGGCCTATATCTGACGTGGGGCAGCTTCTGGGCTCGTCTCACAGAGTCTACCCCTGCAGGCCCCCTGCTACCAGGAGCCTTCTATGTAAACCCAATACAATGCTTTAACAGTGTCATTCCAACATGGTGGAAGTATACAGCCTCTGTTCCTCTTGTGAATTACCTGTAAACTTAATTCCTTATGATTAGATAAATATGTATGCTTTATTTATTGTCTTAAAATAAATAAATAAATAAATAGATATATAAGCATACATATGTAATACATGCATGAAATTCAAAAGAAAAGCTATTTATATGGATAGAATATTCACATAAGTAAGATAATAAGATATTTAGGTACACGTGAAACTAATTGTCAAATGTAAGGACAGTTTGTTTCCAACACCACTTTCCAAAACTTGTGCAGATTCTTTAACTGGTAGGTCTTATTTAGGAGGAAGATATCATATTTTTGGTATTACAGAGAAAATGAAAAGACCTTTTAGCAGGATTTATTGACAGAGTTCAATAAGGGTCATCCAATCAGTGTCTGAAAGATATCTTCATCTACTCATATTTATTGAGGAGTTCATCTCAGTTACTCCTATATAACATATTATTTAGTGGGAACACTGTGTACAGAATTACCTAACGCTTTTCTATGTTACCCTAATGCTTTGAAAGAAGCTATTATTTTCTGAGGAGAGGAAGAAGCATATATTAATTTTCCTATAATTGCCTTCACTAGTTCTTTGGACTCACAAATGACCTTTTTTTCTCTTTGATCAAAAGAATTTGAAATGCTTTGAGACTTTGATTAAAGTTCTCTTCAGTTCAGACTGTGTATTTTTTGTGTAACTTCATCTACCAACATGTTTTAAGGAAATATCTGATGATTGCTTGTTTGGGAAGAGACGAGTTTGTGTATTTGTTTGATTTTGATTTTGGACATAAAACAGTGGAATGAAACTCCTTTATTTTTATACCATAACCATTTCACAGAATTTAGGAACCAAATAATTTAGGGCAAAGTTTGTCCTTCCTAATTTCAAGAAATGAGCTACTGGGCATGTAGCTTAATAAAATGGTATTAGTGAAAAACGTTCATATGCAGCTATGTACAATATCAGGCAAGCTATGTATCAGTTTAGTGGCATGAACTAGTACTACATGCTATCTCTATTTTTCAAATATTTCCACTTTCTTCCCCAGATTTTTATCTTTTGGAACTTTTTGGCTTACATATACACAAAAGCTATTTTTATATACATTTTGCAGAAAGTTCCATAAAGTTTCTTTAATAAGCTTTTGAAATACACTTGTTTAAACATGTCCTCTGCCTTCTCTTTATTTTGCTTCTTTAATCACTCTAATCTCTTAGGAATGTGTCAGAGAAAATTGAATCTTGAGCATTCAACAGTCCAGCCATCCTAAAGTACTCTTCTTTGAACAGGTAAATACAGAGACTGGCTAAAAACTTTTAGTTTCCCTCATTTGGGAAATAAAGATTTGATAGTGATGGTGCTGTTCTTATAGCTATACTCTGTGATAGAGACATATAAAAATCCAGCAAACCATATTAGCAGCTTTCCTAATAGAAAATTTCCCAAAACTATTGCAAATCCAGGCTGTTCCTACCTCATGCTTCCCTGGGCCAACTGATTCTTCATGTCTCAAGACATGTTGCATGTTCTCCCTCAGTATGCCTGGGTGAAGTATGGACAAAAGGCTACATCTACCATCTACATCCTCCTTACAGAGTTTGGGCTTATGTAGTTCTGCAACAGGTGCAGTCTGTAGTGTCTACAGTCTTCCCCTTGACTGACTGCAAGGAAGGTTTATTGTATTACCTATGTTGCCTTCCCTACTTTGATGCAGCCGTACAAAGCTTCAGCTTGTCCTTAACCTCGTAGTCATAGGATACTTTTTCCTACTGTTTTTAGACAAGCTCTTTTGCTTCTTTAGAGCCATAGTGAGCAGTTTAAACTATACTTTTTTTTTTTTTTTTTTTTTTTTTTTTTTTTTTGTGGGAGGGGGGAATAAATAATTAGCAGACTCTTAAAATAAGATAAAATATTTTCTCCGGCATAAAAAAATAAATATACTTTAGCTCAAGCTGAGACTTGGACTGTCTTGCTCAATGTGTTTCCTGTGATGGGTAGATGTTGACTTTGTTGATGGGTGGCTTTTTTCACACTGTTGAAGAGTGTTTTGGCAGCTTATCCAGTTCTTAGGATCTGGATATTGCCTTTTCCAATCTGTCTGACAGATCACACTATGAAATTTGAAACAGAAACCTAAATTCATATCACAGAATATGTCAGTGTTATAAAAAGATGGTGTTACACATCGCTGTATTCTAGCCCATCCAGGGAATCAATATTACATGATTCTACGTGTATTTTTGCAGTGTTTGAGGCTTTAATGTACTCTTCTGTATAAATAGAGTCTAAAGTAGGAGCAGAGACTTATCTCATATGAACTGCTGAACACTACCAAGGCATAACATATCAAAATGTCAAAAAATTTGGACTACAAAATACATTAAAATGTATAAATATATTAAAATTAGCCACCTCTCTGTAAAACAAATCAAAATATATACTGCATGCAAATGTTTATCCTTTAGGGCAGAAGTCAAACACTAAACTGCCTGAGGTAAGGAATAAATTTTTTACCCTCTAGGTAGCTGTGAAATACAGAGTTCATTGGACTTTTCTCAAAAGCACTGGCTCTTACTTATTTTTCAGAAAAGGAAACTGCACCAACTGAACTATTGGTTTATGCCAAAACAGCACTCCTGTAAATTCTGCAGCACTAGCAATTTTTGCATTTCATCAAAGATATAACTCCCTCAAACAAGCAGCAAGATAAAGGCAGAAATACACCCTGGCATTTGCCTGCATAGCTGACTGCAGTGACCTATATTTGTCTTCAGCAACAAATTCTCAGTTACCTCTGATAATGATAAAATCAATGATTTAAAGGTATGGATCACTGGAAGAAATATAACACGTTTCCCTCATATTTCAATATTGAAATGGTTCAGAATTTGTGGCACATAGCCACCAAAATTACATCACAATAATTTTCCAAATTTAATGACTTGTGGTTATGTAATCCCTCAAACGTGCCAGTAGAAATCTTATTAAAACTGATTGATTTTGACCCATGGCTTTCTAGAAAGACTATTCTGTTTAAACCAGCACTTTAATATGTTCAACTTGATATTTATGGTATACGTTTTTATTTTAATAATTATTATTGTATTTATTTTCATTTCCAATTGATATTTCCTTTAAAATGGGAGATGCCTAGTTCTTATAGGATCATCTTATAATACTATCTTAGCTGCAACACAAATCTGCATCCTCCTAGATGTGAGGAGAGACAGCATGTCTGACAGATCTGTAGCAAGCATCAGTCTCCCTGCAGAATAGGTTTTACTGTGAGTGCTCAGCTGTCTTCTGTAGAAATAGTTTATCTAGTTGTAATATAAAAGAGGAAGGTCCAGAAAGAGAAAACATAAGCCAGAATCTCCAATCCTATAGCTAAAACCAGATTTTCACTTTATTCCCAGAGTTATTTTTAATTATAACTGCAGCTTCAGAAGAGAAAGGGGAGAAGAGAGAGGAGAGGAGAGGAGAGGAGAGGAGAGGAGAGGAGAGGAGAGGAGAGGAGAGGAGAGGAGAGGAGAGGAGAGGAGAGGAGAGGAGAGGAGAGGAGAGGAGAGGAGAGGAGAGGAGAGGAGAGGAGAGGAGAGGAGAGGAGAGGAGAGGAGAGGAGAGGAGAGGAGAGGAGAGGAGAGGAGAGGAGAGGAGAGGAGAGGAGAGGAGAGGAGAGGAGAGGAGAGGAGAGGAGAGGAGAGGAGAGGAGAGGAGAGGAGAGGAGAGGAGAGGAGAGGAGAGGAGAGGAGAGGAGAGGACATATAGTTCAGTTGGAAGGTACCTTCAAAGATCATGTAGTCCAACTTTCTGACCACTTCAGGGTTAACCAAAAGTTAAATCACATTACTGAGAGCATTATCAAAACATGTTTTGAGGCATGGGGCATCTGACAGGCATGAAGCATCAACCACCTCTTTAGGAAGCCTGTTCCAGTGTTTGGCTGCCCTCATGGTAATGACATTTTTCTTATGTCCAGTCTGAACCTCCACTGGTGCAGCTTTGTTCCATTTCCACACATCCTGCCAGGAACCAACCAGGGAGCAGAGACCAGCACCTTCCTCTCCACTTCCACTCCTCAGGAAGTTGTAGAAAGCAATGAGGTCACCTCTCAGCTTTCTTCTTTCCAAACTAGACAACCCAAGTGTCCTCAGCCTCTTCTCACAGAACATGCCTTCGAGACTTTTTACCAGCTGCATTACCCTCCTCTGGACACTTTCAAGGACTTTAACATCTTTTTTTATATTGTGGAGCCCAGAACTGCACTTAATGTTCAAGGTGAGGGTGCACCAATGCTAAATATAGTGTGAGAATTGCCTCTTATGACCTTATGACTCTTATGGCTGTGCTGTGTTTAAATACATCCCAAAATGCAGTTTGCCTTCTTGGCTGCCAGGGTACACTGCTGACTCATGTTGAGCCAACTTCCAACAGATAGATGGACAGCTTGGAAATAACATGCCAGGGGACAGTGTCTGAGGGTGGGAAGTGCTGCTCATCATCATCATTCAGGGCTAATAGAATTGTTCTTTCTTGTTGTTTTTGTGCATATATAACTATTGAGAAAGAGAATCCTGTTATTAGAGAGTCAAATTAAATTTGGGACAAAAGTAGCACCCCATGAGTGGACTTTACTTAATTGTGAGAGCAGGAGAGTAAACACTAAAACAAATGCTGAAGGAGTACAAGATCCATAGAAAATATTTGGCCAATGCCAAATACAACTGTTATACCACAGTGCTTAGCTCTGTAAAGAAACGTAGAAATGTTAGAATGCATACAGTATTCAGGAGGTTTGATTTTTTCCCTGATTCTTGGTACATATCTTTTTTTATCTGACCAGTTACAAGGAATAAAAATCCTCATTTTTATACATTAATTTTTGAAATCCATGCCTTTCTTTCATAGAAAACTTATGTTAGTAGCAACAGCTGGTGTACTAAACTTTTCCACGTATTACATAATGTATATTGTCATAGACTGGATTTTTAGACTTTGTTGCATAAAAGATTCTGTTACATGCAATAAAACCCTAAAAATAGGATTGTATATGCTTCAGCTACAGTGTCTATATCATTCAAGATTTCATTTTTTTCAGCTTTGGTGTTTTTTGTTTTTTGTGGGTTTTTTTTTGTTTGTTTTTTCTTTTTTTTAAATATGTATATATATATTTTAATCACCAAACGTAGCTTACAAACGTAGTCTTCTCATTACCAAAGGAACGGAACGTGCTCAGTAGATGCTAAAAATAGATCCAAAAAAAAAAAAAAAAAAAAAAGTATGCTAAAAAAAAAAAAAGAGAGATGCTAAAAGTAGATCCCAAAGTTAGGTGAGATCTGGCAGCAATTTGACTCCTGACAACTTTGCTATTAAATATTTATTCAAAATGGAAACCTAACCTTTTAATTCTGAAAATTACAAACCTAGCAAGTGAGATCTGACATATTTTCCTGGTTTCTTTTGTACCTTTGCAAATATTCATGTCATCCGATGCTGTTACAAGTCAATAACACTCCGGGAAGAGTGTTTATTTTTATTAGATTCGTTTCATCCCATATGTCTCCCTGCAGTTATCTCCACCTGTTGGGAGCCATTCACATATTACATACTTTTAATTCAGACTGGATAAGGTCCTTGCAACAGAATCATCCCTAGATATTTTAAGACCGTCATTGTTCCAGCATCAGTTGTTTGCAGAGAAAAGCTGTCACCCACAGGAAACTCCATACCACTATGGCTCAGGGTCCTCTCTTTCATGAACTGAAAGACAGCAAAGAGTGAGCATTCTAAAACTGTCTCTGAGTGAAAGGCTTCAGTATGATCAAGTAGAAATATGGTGGTATACAGTGGAAGTGAAGAAAGACAATATCCTGATTGTGAACAGACTAATGAGAGCAGTAAAGGCGTCAGGACATGCAAATATTGTTGCTGATGCATATGACAAAGGCCAAAATATCAGTTTTAGAGAGATGAGGAAAAAAAAAATGAACAACACATTATAGGTGGGACTGGTGAAATAAACCTGTTATGAATGGGTTTTCTGGCAAGATAAATACAGTAGCTTAGGATCTCCCATACGGAGGGATACGAATACTGAAATTAGAAGTAAATTATCCGTGGGAGTAAACACTACTGACTATTTTGCCTTCCACACTCAAACTGGGATTGGGAGATGGCTTTTTTCTTCTTGAAAGTCTGTGGATGGTGTCTCTTCTCCCTGTCCTTTTATCCTGAGTTTCCATAACTCTTTGGGAAAGTTTCTTTTGATTTTTCAGTTCAGCTTTTTGATCAACGTGCTCAAAATTTATGAATTTGTCTACATTCTCTCAATTTTGGTGCAAATTTTGAGGATGATACTTGGAAAATAACTTTAGGACATCATTCTTAGTTATATTTTGTATTTCTGACTGCAGCACATAACCACCTCAGAGTGAAGGAACTACACTTATTTGTGTCAATATATCAGTATATCAATATCCAAATATATATATCCAGTATTTGTGTCTGCAGTCACCTTTCTTCAACAGTAACAAATCTGTGTATGCAGGTTTGAAACTAAAGATTGACATATTTGTTTCATTGGAAGCAGTAGGCTATGTAATTATGAAGACACGAGTGCAGATTAGATGATGTGGTGTAATTGCCTGAAGTAACTAGGAAAATAAAACTAACATTCACATTTTTAAGGAAAAGGTACAGCACTGAAGAGGCTTTCAGGGTAGGGCATAACTGCATTACCTGAGCGTTCCCTAGGCTCCCAACCTTAGATGCTATCGTGCTGGGGAAACTTGGTGTGCTAGCCCTAAGGAACAGCACAGAGTGTAGAGTGGAGTGGAGACACCACAGCTAGGCTCTGTAATCAGGTGGGGACTCGATCGTTCTTGTACACAAAGCTGCACTTTTTGCCACCCTGAGCCAAAGACCTGTCATGTTTTGACAAATGCTGTACCCTAGTGTACTTTTTGCCCATTATGATATCATTATAATACCAAAACACACCTCCATCCCAAAAGCTACCTGCCTCCAAGGTGCGACCACCCCTCACTGAGCATGCGCTCTGAATTTCTTGGAGCCTATTACTTTAAACGGAGATGGGAGAACTTTTCACCAATCATGACTAAGATATGCTTGACTAGAGCCACTCAAGCTCCACCTAAAAGATAGAAAATAATAAAAACTGGCCCAAGAAAGAGGGGATGTCAGGGAAGATACCACCGTCAGGGGAGATACCATCCCGAGGAAATACAACATCCTTAGGACCTCCTGACTCCTGGGATCAGTCGACGGGCTGAGCCTCTCTTCCCCCCCCATTGGGACGCTTTTGGGTGAGATCTGAATACTGGCTTATAAATCTCTCTAGAGTCTTTGGTCTTTTTAACGTGTTTATTTCCAGGCCATGCACCTGTAACACCTGAATATTTCATGCATGATAGCTTGCTTTTGCAGACAGTCACTATCGCTGGCAATCCAAAAGAACCTGATTATCTGTTGCTGTAATAAACCATACTTGATTGCATTGTGATAGCTCTCATTAAGTGCAACTAGGGTAAGGGTGGTTATCCGTGATAGTTCAGTGTTCTGAATCCAACCAGACCCCCAGACGGTTAATGCATTGTTGGTGACTGTCTGAACGGACCTCCAGACGGTTAATGCATTGATGGTGAATGTCTGACGAGACCCCCAGATGGTTAACGCATTTTTGGTGAATGTCCAACTGGTTCAGTACCCTGAATCCGACCGGACCCATAACGGTTAATCAGCTACACCCCTTAACGCAACAGATGACATAAAGATTATTTTCATGGTTTCAAATTTATCTGCACCCAGATGAGAATTTTGTAGTGATGAGAATTCTTCACATTAAGAAATACATTGTACACAATGAAGTGTATCCATATGTAGTGGGTTTATGTGACCATGTTTTGGTAGCAGGAGGCTATAGGGATGGTTTCTGTGAGAAGGATCCAGAAGCTGCGCCATGTTTGTTAAGGGCCCCACTGCTGACCAGAGCCGAGCCAATAAGCAAAGTTGTTTTGCACCTCTGTGAGAGCATATTTAAGACAGGGAAAAAAATGCTGCGCCACACAGCAGCTGGGACAGTGAGAGAAGTGAGGAACAGCCTTGCAAGCACCAAGGTCAGTGAAGAAGGAGGAGGACAGGTGCTCCAGGTGCCAGAGCAGAAGTCCCCTGCGGCCTGTGGTGAGGACCATAGTGAAGCAGGATGTCCCCCTGCAGCCCATGGAGTACCACGGTGGAGCAGGGTTCCACGCTGCAGCCCGTGGAGGAGACCACGGTGGAGCAGGTGGACCTGCACCGACGGAGGCTGCAGCCTGTGGAAGACCCCTGCCGGAGCAGATTCTGGGCCGGACCTGTAGCCCGTGGAGAGGAGACCACGCAGGAGCAGGTGACCTGGCAGGAGCTGCTGCCCATGGGGGAGCCAGGTTGGAGCAGTTTTCTCCTGAGGGATGGACCCTGTGGTACGGACCCATATCTAGAGCAGTTCTGGAAGAGCTGCTGCCTGTGGGAAGCCCACACCAGATTAGTTCATCAACGACTGTATCCCGTGGGTGGGACCCCAGAGCACAGGGGACGAGAGTGACCAAGAAGGAGCGGCAGAGAAGAAACGCTGTAGACTGACCATAAACCCCATTCCCCCGTTCCCCTGCGCCGCTTGGGGAGAGGAGGAGGATGAGGGTGGATGGGGGAGAAGGTATTTTGGTTTCTTTCCTTTTTTTCTCACTTCTCTAGCTTGTTAGTAATAAGCAATAAATCTTACTATCTCCCTACGCCGAGTCTGTTTTGCCCATTATAATAATTACTGCGTGATCTTCTTGTCCTTATCTCAACCTATGAGCCCTTTTCACATATTTTCTCCCCGTTCCTCTTTGAGGAGGGGGAATGAGAGAGTGGCTGTGGTGGAGATCGGCTGCCTGCCCGAGTGGAACCACGACACCATATTAATATTTCTTACTAGGAATCATTATCTTTTTTAACATCCTGTAATAAAAATTTACAGGTGACACTTATTACCTCTTGCAGACCCAATTTTAAGCCAAAATAATTAACAATGCTATCAACAGTACCTTCCACAGTAGTACCATATTGTGGTGGTTTGAATACTTCGCCTCAAATTGAAGAAGTGGTTGGGAAAACACTGGTGGATCTAAGTTCTCATCATAAGATAAGTGATAGTTTAAGTTCTATTTCACCTCACCCTGTTTTCCTTCATGCAAACTGAAAAACCAAAAGGATGAAAATGTTGATTCTGTTTATAGATGAAAACACAGAAATGGAACCTGTGTTCATTAGTGCTGGTGTTCATATTTTATGTACTCTATTAGTATTTCTAAAAAGTTAACCTTAAGTCATCAAAATCTGTCTGCAGCAACCTGCTTAACTTTGAATTAGAGCCTGGATAATATTGAATATGGCCATTGACATCAAGGGCAACAGGAAGGGCAACAAGTGCATCAGTGATAAAAGGAAGACGTGGGGCCTCTCCTGAAGGAAACAGGAGACCCGGTTACAGGAGACCTGAAACAGGAGGCCTGAAAAGACCAAGGTAACTAGTGCCTTATTTGCCTCAGTCTTTTCCAGCAAAACCATTCTTCAGGAATCCCAGAAGCCAGACTCAATGAACAGAGCAAGCGAGATGTACCCTTGGTGGGAGAGGATCAAGTCAGAGAATGTTTGAGCAAACTGGACATTTATTATTCTGTGGGCCCTGATGGGATACACCCACAAGTGGGATCTGGCAGATATGATTATGAGGCCACTCTATAACCTTTGCTCAATTTTGGCATCTAGGAGAAGTGCTGGAAGACTGAAAACATCACTCCTATCTTCAAGAAGGGCAAGAAGGAGGACCTGGGAAACTACATGTTGAAGCATCACCTCAACCTCTGGAAAGGTGATGGAGCAGCTAATCTTGGAAATCATTTCCAGGCCCATGAAGGGGAAGAAGATCATCAAGAGTAGACAGCATGGATTCGCCAAGTCATGCTTGCCCAGCCTAACAAGCTTCTATAATGAAATTAACAGTCTGCTGAGGGGTGAGCAGTCTGCTGAGGGGTGAGCAGTGAATATTGTCCTCCTAGACTTCAGTAAGGACACTAAAATTGTTTCCCATAAGATACTCACAGAGAAGCTATTAACATATGAGCTGACCATGAGGTGGTCAGAAAACTGGCTGAAAGGACAGACCCATAAGAAATTAATAGCCAGTGGCTCAAAGTCTAGTTGTAGGCCAGTAATGAGTGGAGTATCCCAGATATCAATAGTGGGTCCAGTCTTGTTTAACATCTTCATTAATGATCTGGACAATAGGGTGGAGTGCACCCTCAGTAAATTCATGGAAGACACAAAACTATGGGGCAAGGCTGATTCACCAGAGGGTTGTGCAGCCATCTGAGGGACTTTGACAGGCTGGAAAGCTGGGCTGACAAGAATCTTATGAAGTTCAACAACTGCAGAGTCCTATACATGTGGAGAAACAACCCCAGGCACCAGTACATGCTGGAGGCCACCCAGCTGGAAAGCAACTCTGCAGAAAAGGATCTAGGAGTCTTGATAGACACCAAGTTGAACGTGAGTCAGCAATGTGCCCTTGCTGCTAAGGCTAACAATATTCTTGGCTGCATTAGGCAAAGTATCTCCAGCAGGTGAAAAGAGGTGATCACCATTCTGTAATTCTATGATTCTTTGTGAACATGGAAGAACATCCATCGTGTATGGTTTTGTGATTCTGGTGTGCTAGAGACAATACTTGTGAGACCCCAGCTAGAGTACTGCATTCAGCTCAGGGGCCTCCAGCACAAGAAGGATGTGAACCTATCAGAAATTGTCCAGAGGAGGGCCATGAAGATGACCAGAGTTCTGGAGCACCTCTCCTATGAATAGAGGCTGAGGGAGCTGGTTTTTTTCAGCCTGGAAAAGAGAAGGCTCCAGCGAGACATTATTGCAGCCTTCCAGTACCTAAAGGGGTCCTACAAGAAAGCAGGAGATGAATTCTTTGTGAGTAGTAGCAATGTGAGGACAGTAGTGTAATGAGAGGACAAGGAATGAGTAAAGGTTTTAAACTAAATAAGGGTTGATTTAGACTAGATAGAAGGAATAAATTCTTCACTCAGAGGTGATGACACACTGGACCAGGTTGCCCAGAGAAGCTATAGCTGCCCAGTCCCTGGAAGTATTTAAGACCAGGTTGAGTGGGGTTTAGGGCAGCCTGGTCTAGTGGGAGGTATTCCTGCCCATGGCAGGGGGGATGATAATTACATGGTCTTTAAGATCCTTTCCAACCCAAAACATTGTATGAGTCTATGAATTATTGCCCCTCTCTGGCTGACTGGATTGCTTCGGATTCACAGAAATCACATGCCTTTTGTGCTCAGGTAATCCCCTGTGATGATCACTGCGGTACATACCAGTTTCTTTATGTTTGATTAGGGTATTGAAAATGCCAAATATTTCTCTGTGTTTATACATCACCAAACACAACTGAGTGTTTCCATTAAGTACTCTTCTGATGACTCAGAGCAATACAAATGAACATTAACAGCAACAACAACATAGACAAATTTATTTTAATGTTACTTCAAGTTTTCTTTTGTTTCACTAATTTAATATCTGTTCCAACTGTTTTAGGCTCCCCAACTTTATTTGCTAAATATGAAAATATTCTTTATATTGTATTTTTGTATGATACTAATGTGGTGTTGAATTTGAAGGATCTACACATGTATTTGACATTAAACATGCCATTAAGCATTTGCTGAATAAGGATGAGCATACACTTAAATTTAAGGACAAGCATAATTGCCCTGACACTCAAAACCAAAGCAAAACAAAATAAAACACCATGTTATGCTTCCTCTCTTGTTCAAAACATCATTTTACGGTTTCTCTCATGGACTCTTTCTGCAATCTCTCTATACTAAATTTATACTAAAAATAGTGACTATCAGATATTCTCTATTGTATATTTATCTTTTGATCTGTATATACATTTTACTTCACCTGTGCATTTGACTTTATTACAGAAATGTACTCTGTATATATGCACTGTGCATATCTTAGCTCTGCAGAAAACAGAAGCAAGGAAGAAATTCAGCTGCTTAATTATTTGGACAGTATTTCATGGAGATAGCATATTATGCCTACGATTTATAACCTGCATGGATTGCCAATTGATTTTTAAGGTGGTCATAAAAAGCTGAGGCCTGACTACTCAGGAGAAATTGCCAATCTCTTTTTTGATATCACAAGTATGACACTCTCTGCTCTGCTCTTAAGACTCTTGAAAATACACTGCCACACATTCCTCTGTGTGTAAGTCTGAAGAATAAAAAGGGACCACAGAAGGCAAAGGATGAGAGCCATTAAAATAGCCTGTGTATTCTTCCACTGCTGTGTCTATTTAACTAAAATAAAATTATCATTCTGGAATTGGAGCATCCTACAGAAATTTAAAAATAAATATGAATAACCACATTCTTCAGCAAACTATCATGAAGAGCTGAGGGGGGTGTTTTGAGAGACGTTATTCACCAGTGTATTTATGGCCTTGCACTATGCTTTGACCATAAGCAGCAAGACTCCACCTTTACAATTTTCAGATAACTATTAACTGAAACATATCAGAAATGAGAAATTTTCTACAAAGTAAGGCCATTGCTTCCCTCACTGTCTCTGTAGCTACATCATGTATGTAACTTATTGGAAATTTCTTTCTCTTTGAGAAATTGAGAAATTGGAAATTTCTCTTTGGTGTTTCATTTTAAGTAAGATGGAAAATTATGTGCTTGGTAACTGCTGAAGGTCAAAGATAAATATGCAGAGCAGAAGAACATTGTGCAAATATCAAACTGTGCAATAACTGCAGATTTTAAAATAGATTTCCTGTGTCTCTCAGCTGTCTAGCTACATGAAAGTAGTTAAGACTGCAAAGAAAAACAGTTGACACTCACAATCTACTCATTTAACTTGAACTACTGAATATAAAGAAGTACTTCTCCAATAAAAGAAAACACAGGCAACTGAACATCTAGTAAAGAGACTATAGAAGTATAGAATAAACTTGGGTTCCTTTTTATCTTTGAAAGACATTAGTAAGCAATTCAAGCACATTCTAAGGTATTGTCAATGATACCTCTCTACTAAAAAAAAAAAAAAAAAGGATCCATTAGCTAAACAGCACAATGCATATAATGATATAGTGAGGTTTGTGTAAGTATGGCATAACCATGGTGTCTTCTATTTGAAAGAGTCCTGATTAGTATGCAGCTGATCTAGTTTCAAAATGGTATACATATTTCCTAGTACTGGGTAACCACACATCTACAAATCCACCTTTCAGAACCAAGATTATAAAACACTCATAGTCTTCCCTTTAGTATTCCTCAATATGGAAGCTTTCCATAATTGTGTACAACAGCAGGTATTTCATATGGATGATAGAGCTAAGAACATGTTGGATATTGAGTGAAAACATAAAACATTCACTTTTTTGAGTACACAGCAAAATAATTCAATTTTTATTGTCTCAGTGGAGAACATGCTCTTTATAAACCAAAGACAAATTTTACTACAGAGAAATGAGGGAAAAAAAAAAAAAAAAGAAGAAGAAAAAAACAAACTAAAACAAAAAAGCACAAGAAGCTCAGGCATGATTGTAATTTCCTAAATGAAAGATGAGATATATTTAGCACTAAACATAAAATACATGGAATCCAGTCTTACACAGTGACAAAAATATTAGTCTTTAGTCACATTTCAGACTGCTTTTTGTTTTCTTGAAGAGGGATTTTCTGTCCCCACGAATGTGAGCATTTCACAGGTGTTATTTTGAAAATAAATGACATCATCATGTCTTTGTAATCAAAGCTCTTGTCTGAAATTTGAATTTTCCATAATTTCATGGAAAAGCTTTTTGTTCCATCTTTCAGATATGACTAGGAATTCAAGCTTATGCCTGTGATCATGGAAGGCCAAAAGCAAAGTTCTGTTACAAGCTGTTTAAAAAATTTGGTCCCTTCCCTAGCTCTCATCACAAATCAGACTAGCACCATTTGCTGCTTAAGTTTTCAATATATTTAACTGATCTGCATTCATCTACTGGACATTAGAACATAGTAGTATTCAGTGACTGGACACCGCCTTACAATAGAACTTATATGGGGGGGAAGTGGTGGGTCATATGTTATCGGAAAGCATCACCCCTGCATTATACAGCTCTTTTTCTGCCTTTTGAAAAACTTTTTTATTCCTGGCAAATAATGGAATAGTAAGAAGGAGTTGGAGGCAGAGTTGATCCTTCTCTGCTGTATAGTTGCAATGAAATGACAGGACTAAGATGAAAGGAAACAAAAGGATCAATCCTGCAAGCACTCAATAACTTCAGCAAAAGACTATCAACTCTTGTTAATCTCAGCTACAAGAGATTTCAACAGAAGGGAGAGAACTGGGCCTTTACAGGACCCTTACCAATACAATAGGAAAGCTTTGCTAGGAAAAAAAAACATCTTTATAAAATGGCAAATAGCACACAGGATGGAAAAGGACATGACATTTCAAAAACAATAGTGCCATTACAAGTGACACTAATAAATACCATTAAGTTGATAGGAGGGAAATGAAATATTCAGGACTCACAACAGAAGTTTATTCATACATATAATACAAGAGGTGTGTTCCATTGGAAGATCACTAATTATTAATAAACTCTAGCTGACTCTGTCTAGTACATCTAAAATCAAAGGGCACTAATTAATTCAGATTAAAACAGAAAATACTGTTTCTTGTGTGAAGGAGGTATAAAGTGATCAACTATGTGATTCTCCTGTCTCTTGTCATCAGCTCTTCCTATATGCAACTCTGGTGACTTAGGTGTGCTACTGGTTTGCACTGTTGGCACTGAAAAAATACTCATCATCAGTGATTCTGTAGGGCAGATAATGCAGGTGTATTTTACACATAACCATGAGCTTCCATCTTTTCCATTAAATTTTCCTGTATGTATCTCTAAACTTTAGAACATATTACTTTTTGGATATTTGAGATGTGGAACAATCAATTGCAAACTTGATTTTGAAAGGAAGATGTGCTGCAGCATAGAATCCATCTGTGGGTCTCAATAATGTATTGATTCACTAATTCATATGAAGATAATTCATTGCAGTAAAAGCAGTAAGGCAAATATCAAGGCTTTTGACGTAAGTTTGCTGTCTCTGATCTTTACCACTCAAGGCAGCCTTACTCCTATAAATAAAATAACACTTTGATAAAGACTTCATTGAAGACCGCAGTAAGCCTGGTTTGCTAGAATGGAAGAAAAAAAATGCACTCATGAATATATTTTTTTCTAGGAAGGGCTCAGGTTGATTCCCCTTTCTGTTGAACTAGTGAATGTCACAAAATAAGTAAAGTTTACCCAGCTGGTCAGGTTTCACTGGCCCTGTAAATGACATATATCCTCTATATCCCTTCTTGTACTATAAAGGACACACAGCAGGCTTTCAGTCCTTGCTAGTGACTCAAGTGAATTTAAGCTAAAATTATGTCCTCTCAATATTAGCAATGAGATGTGTTAGCAAGCTAACATAATATTTCCTTCAGTTTATTTTGAATCTGTGTGTCAAACAGGTGTTGAGTAAAAATGTTGCCTGCATTTGAAAAAGGAAATACAGGCTCTCTATCTAGAGAACTTTTCACCCTGAATCTCTTACCAATATTTGCCTGTGATGACTCCTAATCAAACCTCCTACTGGGTACAAATAGAAACATGATTTCAGCAGACTATTTGTATCTTCCTACAGACAGTAGTCTGGCTGGAATCCACTTGTAATTGCTGAATATTCTGGGTATCTTGCATTTCTAATTCTAACCACCTTTAGGAAGCATAAGAACAAGATATTCCACATATACAGATACATAATGTGAGTCATGTGGAGGCAAAACCAAAAATTGACATAGATGATAATTTTAGTCATTTAAGATTATTTATTATGTTAAGAATCCTAGCCACTTAATCCTACCATTTCAGGATAGATTCACCTCAACAATTTATACTACCTACTACCTACTCACTTACTATGCCTCTTGACTTACTACTTTCTAGTGATGTAAGCTCTTGTAAATTCAATGAAGATAAGGTGAAAACCTAGAAATTTTGTGCATTTATTTTTGGATGAAATGATTCACCTCTAGAGTGTCTAATTCCACTGTAGGCTGGAAAGAGAACACTCATTTCTACATTAGTGCTTTAAAATCAAGTCTTTAACATATCCCTCCACTCAAGGGTGTTTATTCTCTAAGTGATCCAAGTATATTTAATTTATCATTCATTTCAAGTGGTCACTGAAACTTTTTGTTTTTCCAGTGTTATGCATCTACTCTTGGAGTGGAAGGGGAAGACTTTATCACAACTGAGCAAAGGGATACTCAGTTACATGATTGCACTGCAAGAGAATGTGGTGGTTTCACACCAATGGCAGATTTGCTCCACCATGCTGCTCTCTCACTCCCCCTCCTCAAAAGAACAGGGGAGAAAATATGATGAAAATGATCATGGGTTGAGATAAAGGCAGGGAGATCACTCACCAATGACTGTCATAGGGAGAGCAGATTCATCATAGGGTAATTAATGTAATGAACTTAAACTGGAACAGTGAGAAACTGAAAGCAAACTAAGAACACCTCTCCCCTCCCCCTCTCCACTATTTTCTACTTCCTCCTGCTGAGCAGCACAGGGGAATGGGGAATGAGTGCCTTTCTCTCTGCCACTCCTTCACGGTCACTCTCATCCCCTGAAATCTGAGGTCCCTTCCATGGGATGCCATCCTTCCCAAAATGATCCTGTGTGGGATTCCCACAGGCAGCAGCTTGTCAAGAACTGCTCCAAATATGGGTCTGTACCACAAGGTGCCATTTTCTCCAGCATGTGTTCTGCATGGGCAGCAGCTTCTGTCAGACTTCCTGCTCCACCATGGGCTCCTCCACAGGCTGTAGCGTGGAGATCTGCTCCGCCATAGAACCCATGTACTGCAGAGGGACAGCCTGCTCCACCAGGGGCCTCCGCACAAGCGAATTTCTGTTCCAGCACCTGGAGCATCTCCTGCTCTCCTTGTGCACTGACCTTGGCATCTGCAGGGCTGGTTCTTATTCCTCTCCCTCCCAGCTACTGTGGTGCAGCAGGCTTCTTCTTCTCTTCTTCTCTCTCTTTTTTTTTTTTTTTTTTTTTTCTCCTCTTTCTTAAATCTGCTCTCACAGGCACAGTCAATGTTGTAGCCAGCTGGAACTGACCCTTATAGGGCAGCTTCTGGGCTCTTCCCACAGAAGCCATCCTTGCAGCCATTCACTCATTACAAAGATCTTATCACTTAAGCCCAATACAAGTGTCTGCTGCTAAAAATATCATTCTCATATATTCTTTCCTTTTATATGTATACTTAATTAAGGAGTTTAGTTACAGGTGTAGCATATAATCCAAAGTTTGCATGTTAAGCATATCAAAGAGTAAGCAATCTGCTTCTTAAAGCTATGCAGTGGCATTAAAACCTTTCAGGAATCACAATAACAACAATAATAATAATAAATAATACATAATATATAAAAATATATAATGCTCATGTTGCAGATAGAAGAGTTGGGGTATGCTGGAATTTATACAGATTTTTTTTTTATTTATTTTAAAAAGTGGTAAATGGGTACTTCTCATAAGTTGGTTATGGGTACTTCTTGATTCTTTTCCTTTCTTCATGTGAATTTTTTCACCTTTCATTTTACCAAAGGGATTTTGATATATATTACCAAACACATACATTATCGTGTTATTTTAGTTTTCCCTAAAAACTCAAAAAAAAAGTCTACAAATAAATGTGATTTTTAAGTCATTATCTCATACTTGCAATCATTTAATCATTTCATTTTGATGAACGTTTGATTACAAAAATTTACTCTGAATCATTGACTCAGTCTTTCCAAGTGGCTACTATCTGTTCTCTTGTAGTTTATGATGAATTTTTTTTCTTTTGTGATTTGTCAAATCTATTTTAAATGTCAATGTTAGTAAGAGATGTATCATCCTCAAATTCTGTTGACTATATTAATTAGATTGGCTTAGGCATAGATGTCTGTGTTACATATGCTTTCAGAGTTTGTTATTAAAATAGCAAATCATCAGCTAAGTGTCTGACATATTAAACACAGACACAGACTACGTCCTTCCAATAATATTGAACTGTAAGATTCTTAATTGCTGTTCTGCAGTCTCAGAAATCATTTTCAGCTCTTGTAAATGGTGTATATCCAGTGTTTTGTTTTGGTTTTGGTTTTGGTTTTCTTCTTTTCATTTCACATTTTTAACATCAATCTTTTTATCTTTGACCTGGCAACAAAACTTTAATTCATCTTCTCACTTAGCAAAACATTCTTCACATCAATCTTCCTAATATTCAAAAGCTAAAACCAAATGGAGCTGATGAGCTCTTCAGCTGTTATCCCAGCCCTTGATCTGATCACATCATGTTCATTGCACCTTCTGATTTGTATCTGCTTCAGTTCAAGGGTGTGGGCTTTTTGTTTGTTTTGTTTGTTTGCTTGTTTGCTTGTTTGTTTTCTCTCTACTTTCTTTCTCTACATTGCCTTTTTTACTTTTGTTTTTCCTCTGCTTCTGGTTTTGGTATCATGACAAGTATTCATGGTTCTCACACTGTCTTTTGCACATGAAGCACATACAGTGACTCAAAAACATATGTAAAATCAGGTCCTAAGTGCTCTTTTATTTCATACAGCTCAAGAAAAGCTAGTGAACTCATTCCACCCAAAACATTAAATTGAAAAATGTGGACTGTTTTCTTCCCCAGTTTTAAAAATCTCCACAGATCTCAAACATTTCTATAGAAATTCAAATTTGATTTTTCAAACTGTTGTTTACTTTATAAAATAATATATTTTTTATAGTTATAAGAGAAAATGACAATGGATGTTATGTTGCAGATGAGGCTGTGTATGTTATAGACTAGCGTAAACACAGTCATGGATATTATAGTATATTCTAACATTTAAATAAAAAGAAACTCAGTCAAACAACAAGAGAGGGTAAGAATGGATTTGCGTACTGGTATCTCCTACTACCTTGATCTCATTGTATGCTTTATTATTCTACCCCTTTCCTATCAACATCTCCCCTTTTTGCAGCACTGTCCTTTTTAACTTTATACCCTTCAGACCCGGTATAAGTTGAAGCTAACTTTAATGTTGAAGTTAACCTTATGCTTTGAAGGAGTCTATCATATTTTTAGCATTATTTCATCAGAGGCATATTATAGCTGTTAATAATAATGAGATGGAAATACATGAATTAATATGACTCATCAGAAATATTTTATAACACTAGCAGAAAATAGGAAAAAAAAAGGAGCTTGAAAATAACAGCTTCAACAAGCAGATGGTTTAAACCATTGAAACAGACTTGCTACATTATGAAAATGCTAGAATAACAGAAGTTAAAATTACTAAATTAATTACATTAGACTATTTGTTTAAAATATATTATCATTAACACATTTACGCTATTTTTAATTTATTCATCAAACTAGCAATAGCAATAATAAAAACTGTTTCCCATCACGTGAGTAACTATACTATACAAAGTCCAGAATTTCTATAGTATAAGCCTATAGTACTTCAAGATTTCTTAACATAGAATCTGGGAGCATGGATTTTCTTAGCAGTTATGGTCAGATTCCTTAACATATTTCAATTTTTCATGTATTTTACATGAGGAATAGATGAGACAGAAGAGCCCAAATCATGATAAGCTATATTATCACAATACTTAATTATACCTTGTTATTGCTGATACTTTGTTAAAACTTCAGAAAGACGTATAGAATTATGATTCCTGTAGCACGTGTTGTGCTTTTTTGTTCCCCATGATTGATGTAACTCTAAAATCTAAAGTAGGTCAAATAAAATGTTCTCACACAAACAGTTAAGGTTGACATTATCTAAAATTATTGCAAAGAATAAAGAAACTGGCATATTTCAGATTCATTAGTCTGATGATCTGTTTTTTGCACAATTTGGAAAGCATTAAATTACTTGTAATCATATTAAAAAGATACTGCCAATTGCTTGCAATCATAAAAAAATAAAATCAAATAAAAACAACATATTTTCTCCTTTTCTATTAAAGAGACATGTGTTTGTCATTTAGTACTTAATTTGTTGCTGCTTTATACCTCTTTTACAGTACTAAATCTCTAATGAAATGAAATTATAATGATACACTTTGCTTCCACATAGTTCTCAAATGTGTGCCTAAATTTCAGCAGTCAGCTAAATATCATGCTGAATCAAAACCTTTATTATCAAAGTCTGCTTAAAATCAAAGGTGTTCATTAAAAAATTACATTAAAAAAATAAAAAATAACAGTATGTGTCATTAGATGGTGTCAGAAATAGTATATATCTACTGCAAGCTTGGGAAATCACCAGGTTTCTGCCATACTTGCCCCCCTGCAGCTCAATGCAACCTATGCTAAGCTGGAGTGGTTAAGCATAGTGTGTTGCTCACAAGAGATCTTCGAGAATGTTGTTAAATGTACAATATTAAGCATTTCTGCTTCAACAGTGATTTTCAGAAAATAAAAACAAATCTTTGTGTAAGAAAGATGTAAGTTTGACAATTTGTGGCACAATCTAAGAGACCAAGCAGTAAACCACTGCTGAATATTCCAGGTAATTACAAATGTGGCACAAGAGCCTACGTGTAGCAACAATACTACCTTTATGACTGAAGTAATTTAATCTACTTCTCACTTCACTACTTATTTTTGATAATTCCATTGATTATTTTACACTTTCCCCATATTTCATCTTCTCCTTTCTCACTCTGATACAATTGAGCCCTGGCTCTGGATTTTGTATATACATATATGCACATGTACATATGTACATGTATAAATATACATACATGCATATACACATATGCACACAGACTCACAGCCATGATTCATTCTGCCATGTGATGAGATTCTTTGTTATGAAAACTAGACAGTGTACTATTCTGAGCACAATTCGTATTTAAATGTTAGCAACCTGAAAAAGATAATCATACATTCTGTAGTTTAATACTTCCATATAAGGTTGACCCCCACATCAGAACAGAAACAGAGATATCTGACTGGAACTACAGTTTGAGGCAATCATGGATTCAGGCCACACTGATGCCAAAGTATCAGTCAGATGGACAATTTGCTTCGATAGTCCAGCAGTCTAGAAATAAAAACATTTAAACAACTTAAACAATTGTAATCTCCTTACAAATGTCTAACAACAAAGGATTAAACTGGAATGAACTGAATATGTGCATTTCAACTAATCACTTGTGGTTTTGTTGTTGTTGTTGTTCTTTTTCTTTCTTTCTTTTTAATTAAACACAGCTAGATAGGACTGAAACTCTTGTTTTATGCCACTCTGAAGGAGACTAAGAACTCAGAAACATTCATCTGAAAGATGCCATTTATTTTTTTAATATTGTTTAACTAAACCTTGTCTCCATTCTGTGTGCACAGAAGAATTCCAAGGCACACATGAAAACTGGTTATCACTATCAAAAGAATATAAATGACATAAAATATTTTATTTGCCAACACAGACTGTTGTATATGATGGTCAGACACGTACAAGTGATTTACCTGCAGTTCTGAGGGCCTGCAGAAATTCTTCTTCCACTGACTAGTAGGTTAAATCAATGTCAAGGGAGCATTTGTATTGGTTAAGCTCTGAGGTAAAGCCAGCTGACAAAATTATTTGCATTAACCACAGGAGAAAGATTTACAGGTACCTTAAAGGAGGCTGTAGCGAGGTGGAGGTTCTGTAGGGAGGTGGAGTCTGTTCTCCCACGTGACAGGATGAGGGGGAATGGGCTAAAGTTGCACCAGGGGAGTTTTAGGTTGGATATTAGGAAGAACTTCTTTACCGAAAGGGTTGTTAGGCATTGGAACGGGCTGCCCAGGGAAGTGGTTGAGTCACCATCCCTGGAGGGCTTTAAATGATGTTTAGATGTAGAGCTTAGTGATATGGTTTAGTGGAAGACTTGTTAGTGTTAGGTCAGAGGTTGGACTCGATGATCTTGAGGTCTCTTCCAACCTAGAAATTCTGTGATGCTATGATTCTGTGAAGACGAATTTAGAAACAAAATTGATAAATAAAACTTGGATATGTAAAGCAGAAAATAAAAATAAAAATAAAAATAAAAATAAATAAAAATAAAAATAAAAAACTGTGCCATAAGTTTTGCTAAATTCAAAGTAAATCCCATCTACTGTTCTCCCCTTACAGCTAGTCACTTGTCATAGAATGCATTCAGGCTGGTCAGCACTGACTTGCTCTTGGCTGGCTGTTCCCAGTCATCCTGGCCCTTGGGTGCTTGGCCATAGATTCTAGGAGGATTTGCTTTTTAAGACTCCTGAAGACTGAAGATAGTCTGATCATTCCCTTCTTTTTCCTCTTCATGATAAGCTTGATGCCTGCGTTTTTCCAGTCATCAGGAACTTCTTCCAGTCAGTCTCAAAAGCATGTCAGCCAACTCGCACAGCACCCTCGGGTTCCTCCTACCTGGACCCGTGGACTTTTGTATGTTCATCTTGCTTAAGTGATTCTTAACTTGATCTTCCTCTAAAGTGGGTAATGCTTCACTCCTGCAGACTGCCACTAACCTCAGGAACCTGGTAACCTGGGGCATACTTTATCATTAAACACCTTAACAATAAAAATGTCATTTTTAAAAATTATAAGGAAAAAAAAAAATGAAGAAAACAAGCTGGTGCACAGATTGTGTTTATTTTGCATGATTATACTCTGCCATGTGAGAGTCATCACAGCAGTTAAAGAAGGTGTAAAGAATCTACACCTGAAATGTATTTGTGCTGTAAAAGAATGAAAATAAATGCAACTAGCACAATTAGTGGACTCATTTTTCCTTATTTTGGAATGCATCTCCATAATTACATTATGCAAAACAGAGGCAATGACGGAGTTGACAGAACTCTTATCCTGCAGACTGTGTTCTACTTGGCATAAATCACAGCATACTTTTAGATGTTCAAAGATATCCCAGACAATGATAATTTGCAATAACATGAGAGAAATATTAAAACAACAACAAAAAAAAACTTTTATTTATCTAATATTCTGCTATCATTAACCATAATGTGCTAATTCAAAACTGTTCTGCGTAGAATAAACAGATTAGAGTCATTCAGTTCCTCAATATATAAATTTGTATCAATAGTGATCAAGAATACTACTCTGATGGGAACCCCTCCTTTGATAGTTGTCTTACTTTGAAATAGAATAAATTTGTCAAAAAGGATAAGAATAAAATTGAGAAGTGAACCTCTCTTAGTCTATTGGAATTAGCATCCACTTTGTCTTTCAACTTCATCCCCTTGCACATTCTTTCTTATTGCTTTTGTGAAGAGGCTTCCTAGCATTCTCAATGTCAATGTTGGCAGTTTGTTGCTTAAAACACGTGAGTAGTATTTTTTTCAGAAGTTAATTATGTAGAGAATAGTTTTCATGATTATTTCCAGAAAACTAAATATATATATATAGATATTTAATGCAGAGGTGTGTGTGTGTATATATATATACACATATATATATATGCTGTTTTCCCATAAACAGTAATGGTTTGAAGAAATGTGTTAAATTGATATTTTTTAGCAAAGTCAATGTCAAAGGAAAGCCTTTTGACTTTCTCATTCTTATCACAAGTGTAAAAACATTTAATTGCATTAATGTCAAAATATTTTCTTTCACATTTATTAATTTCATATTTGAACATGTTCTAATCTTTCAGAACTGTACAATTCATGTATCTGAATAGATTATTATTTTTTTTATGGCAAATTCCATTCCATAAAAAAGACACACATTTGAGCTCTTCATTCCAATTTGCAGCAAAGGAGGACACAGAAGCAGAAGCTCTTTCTTACTTATGATCAGTTCATGCCTAAAAAATATTCAGAAAAATCATTTTTCCATTTTTTCTCAGCTTGTAGCAGGAACAGATGTAGCCTTGTCATTGTTCTCAATTCACCTTTCCCTGTACCCAAATTCCACCACTGTACAGATTCACAGGTGTACCATAAAGACAGTTTTCTGCAATTACAAACTTTAGGATTTGTCTGGCTATGTAGGGCTTTAGTAATGTAGCCTGTGGGGTTTCTAAACAATTGTTGTCACTTTCCCAGTGAACTACACTTAAATACAATTTGCTGAAGAGGGACTAACACCATTCCCTTGGCCATTAATGGCAGGTTTTTTGGTATCATTCCAGGAAACCTTGCCACTGACAGACTGATGATAGTTCTGGGAATATAGTTCAGCTCCAGTACACTGGGCTTCCCAATACCTTAATGAAATTCCTGGAAATGCTTTTTTTAGATAGAAGTTCTTAATGGAATGACATAAAAACAGGTAAATGCAAGTAACATGAGACTGACATGTTTTCACAGGTGACTTAAAGTTTAGGAACATAATACGGAGGATAAAAAAAAAAAAAAGGTGTTACAGATTCATCCCTCAGTCACAGAAATATTCAAGCTGATAACTTAGATTTTCTAGATGGATTAAGTGATTGAGTTAACATTGTCTTTGCATCTGCACATCTCAAAGGCTGTATCTCCTTTAACTTTTATCCCATAAGGAATAAAGTTAACAAAGTTCTGGTTCTGGGGAGCCAAAGCACAATGAGACATTAAGCAGTAGTATCCCATTAAAGCATGGATGTATTCACTGTTCACAGCACCTGTCTTTTACATACTGGAAACTGCTGAATTTCCTATCAGCCTGAAAGCTGTAAGAAGAATGAGAAATTCACCATTGGGCTCTAGTATCTTGGGTGCATGCACAAATATTGAGGCATTGCATAAAATGTGAATAAAATTTGTGGCAACAACTCAATTAGGAGTGCATTAGTTCATCTCTTGTGTGGAAGATACAGAGGAATGGATATGCCTCAGTCTCACCAAGATTGGGTCATATCTGTTTAGCATCTCCAAATAAAGATGATTCCAGGGATATTCTGGAAAAGACAACTAGACATGGAGGAGATTTTATTCACTGGTAATGACAAAGTTGGATTTAGGTGCTGAACACTGCAATTATCTTCAGAGTCATATCAAGCTCAGGTATCTGGTCAAGGGCAGCCTATTATGCATACTATACATAATCAGACATCCTAACAGTGCTTCCAGCCTAAACAGTTCTGCCTTGTTGGCAAAATGCCTGTTCCCACCTGAAATAATTTTTCAGAGAATAATTCTGTAAAAAATCAGACATCTGCATAGTCAGAAACGGAGAGAAAGGATTCTGTGTGCAGTTTTCTGCTGCAGTAAGGTATGTAGCAAAGAGAGCTATGAAGCAAAGGACACAAAGACTGGGGAACAGAATATAAACACTTGCAGACTGGTCTCAAAAGCAGCCCTATGGGAGTCCCACCCACAAGGTTAAATTCAGAAGAGGTGTCAAATATGGTAAAGAGGAGTCTGGTAGGAACTTTTTGTCTCACAAATTACACCTGTCCTTGGATGAAATGTCCAGAAAAAAAGATCGATACTTCTATCTTCCTGCTCTGGGAGCAGGAAAACTAATGAAGTGGGCAGACTTGCACACAAGGCAAACAAGAAGAGCTGTGTCAGTTAGTCAAGTGCTTATAGCTTGCTTTGTTTTAACACATTTTGCAAAAGCATAACATTGCTGTTTTCCTATCCTGTCATCTTACAGTATAATGAACACTATTTGGCACTTTCACACCATATGAACTCCAAAATTTCTGTCTTTTGCTATTTTTATTACATGTAACTTCTTTAGCATTCATGTCTAATGTTCAGAGTGTAAAAGTATATAGATAAATCCATAGCGATGTATCATTCTGGGGAGGACTGGGTGCCAGGAGCATTAACTAAGACCATGCAAATAGTTTTGCAACACCAAGAGTCCCAAGTAATTCAGGAACTGAGTGGCAGGAAGTGAAAGACAGATTCTGATTCCAACATACAGCTCTGGTCAGTTGAAAGTGATGAATATTTCTTCAGGAAAGGTTATTTGTGAATTGTGACAGTGCTTTTGTTTATTAGCTCTTTTAAAACAACCAGATATCTCTCTCCTCTTACAAAATGTCCTAGAATTACCTACTCATTATTATCACTTCAGCTCATAATTAATAATTTTGCAATCATAGTAGCTGCATGAGGTTTTTTGTTTGTTTTCCATTGGTGTTGTTTAAAAAAAAAAAAAAAAAGTCTAAAACATTCCAGGAAATTTGGGGGGATTTGGGGAGAATGTGTGAATAATATGGTGAATAATTTCACCAGTGGTACTTTATATGAGTCTCTACTGCTTCCGTAATTCTATGTGTGGGTTAAGTTTTGTTGGATTTTGTTGGATTTGTTGGTATATATATATTTTTTATTGGCTTTTGAAATCAGTATAGTAAAAATCTGATTAAATTAGCTTGCTTTTTAAAAAGTAAAGTCAGTGTTTTTATGCTTTTATGTTTTTATTCTGTTATTTTATATAGCCAGAGAAACCTTTAGTAGATATGCTAAGTTCTTTTAAAAATGATGCTGAGTGAAGTAAAGAAATGTTCATGAACAGATAATTAAATTTAGGGACTATAGTAATTTTAATTATATTTACTCAGCTAATTAGAGACATTGGGAGTTGCATCCATCTATTGAAAGCTTGACAGGTTTCATCTAAGAGCAATTTATAATTAAGATCATATATTAACTCCTTGCTTGAGGTAATAAATATTCCTAGGTTATTTAACAATGGAAAGCAAAGTCTGTTACTCAGCTGTAAGTAGGCAGAGCATACTCTGGAGAAACAACTGAATAAGACATGACTTCTTCCCCTCCCCATTTAAACCTAAAATTTAAAAGAAAGAAAAAACAACAACAACAACAAACAAACAAACTTTTTAAATATCTTGGAGTGGAGAGACTTTTCTTTACTGTTTTAGAATGTAGAAGGAAGTTAATAATTCTATCAGGAGAAAAATCACACTTTGTTGTTATTGCTCTGACTTGACACACTCAAAAATATGACAAAATCTGGCAGAGTCATTGGTGCAAAAGTGCATGATTTGTTTAGTTTGCTGGAGGATAAGAATATTAATGTAGAGAATACAATTGTGTTTAAATCTGGACTACTCTTCAAATATTGCTCCTAACTTTGTATTTTGTTATCATTGTCATGGTTGTCATGGTTTTGACTGGGACAGTTAATTTTCTTTTTAGAGGCTTGTATGATGTTGTGTTCTGGATTTATTTATTTATTAATGAAAATAGTGGTGATAACAAAAATGATATTTTTAATTGTTGCAGAGCAGTACTTACAGATCCAAGGACTTTTACGTTTTTTTTTGTGCTGCCCTGCCAGTGAGGAGGCTGGGGGTTAAACAGAAGCTAGAAGGGGACACGGGCAGGACAGCTGGCCTAGACTGACTAAAGGGATATTCCATACCATATGGTGTTATGATCAGCGATAAAAGCTGGGGTAAAGAAGGAGGAAGGGGAGGATGTTCAGAGTGATGGCATTTTTCTTCCTAAAAAACTATTATGCATGTGAAGTCCTGCTTTCCTGGAAGTGACTGAACACCTGCCTGCCGATGGCAAGCAGTGAATGAATTCCTGGTTTTGTTTTGCTTGTGTGTGTAGTTCTTGCTTTACCTAGTAAACTGTCTTTATCTCAAACCATGATTTCTCACACTTTTACCTCTCTGAATCTCTCTCCCACCCCACTCTTTGGGAGAGTGAGCTGAGTGGGCTTTGTGTTACTCAGCTGCCTGACACAGTTAAACTAAAACAGATGGCCATAGGGCCCATAGAAAAATGCAGAGATGAGGGAAATGTACAAATGAGGCCTGTGCTACTAAACTAGTTTCACATGGTACAAATCAGCTGTCTGCATAAGTATGACAACAGAGTATAATCATCCTAGGGGCTGAGGGGATACCTAGCTCATTCTGGAAACTAACTATTGCTGCTGTTGTAAATTCCAGATGCAATAATATAGATCAGGGGTGTAACCTACTAAATTATTCTTCCCAGTATTAATATCAAACAATCAAGTTAATTAACATTCCTCATTCTTAATTTGAAAACTGGAGTGCAGAGTATTCCACTGTCTCTGTGTTTAGTTTAGTTTTGTTTGTTTTTAAATACTAAAAAACCTTTACATTTCAGAAGTGGAAATATGATTGATTACAAGTGACCTTTTATTCGCTCTACATGTTACTGTGTACATTTGTGAGGGACGTATGCAATACACATTTCCACTGTTATGGTACTTGCATCTCTGTGTTGTAAAAGTAGATGTGCGTAGAACATCAACATATGACATTGATATTCATAAAATATGAACATTAAAATCTTAAGAAACGGCAGCAATTCTTAAGTGTCATCTTTACATTTTAGTAGCTGTCCTTGAATGATATTTTTATGCTGTGTTCTCACCAGAGTCCCTTCCAGTTGATTGCTTTCCCCCGCCCCAAACACAGTCCTCCATAATATATACTACTGAGACATGAAACGGTGATATAAACACTAATATGCATACTCTTGGATAGAGTAGTGCTCTGGGTATACAAATATGCCTTTCTAGCACTGATTTGAGGCTAATTAAATATCAGTTGTGCTGTAAAACACTCTCAGGAACATTCTGCCTTTAAGTGTTATCAAGACTTTTTAGAGCTCTCATAGTGGCACTAAACAGAGAAATGCACACATTTAAGCACTGTTCGCTTTTTCTCATTTTCTATTGAGGTTTCCTGGTTATTTCATTTTTAGAAAGAAATACTGAAGTGAATATTCCCCCTCTGAACACAATTTTTCCAACTTTAATTGGTAAATTCTACTAGGATAAAGGCAGTAGAGTGATGAACAAGCTGTAGAAGAGGAACAGAAGTGTTAGAGTTTGATAAGCATTTATAAAAGAAGCTGTTTATTATCAGTTCACAAAAATCTTGCAGATCTTCATATTCCAGTGTTGTGAGGGGAAGTATTTTGCTCAGACTAATGAATCATTTTGTAAAGTACATAGAATGAGGCTTGTACCTTGCTGGCAACACATACACATGAATTCTTTAGCACTATTAATTTCATGGAAGATTAATAATTCAAGGATGAGTGTATTGGTTTAATATTTCTCTTCCCTATACATTCACTTAATAAAAACATAAGTCTAGTATATGTGCTAGTATAAGACAATAAATACTTAACAGTAGCTTCCAAGTGTATTATTCTCTCATGAGAGTAATACCTGAGAGAACTTACGCACATGATATTGTCCATCAGAACTGTAAAATAGTAATGCTTCAGACAGAGAATAAAGTTTTAGTACATTTCTATAAGTTAAGGAACAGCAAAAATAGGTGGATTTCATTGGTAAGAAAGACTATAATTTCATTCTGGCTACTTTTAGAATTTTTTAGTAGGAGGCTTTTTGAAAAGATCAGTTTTCAATAACAGTTTTTGGCTACAACAAATCATTAATTTAAAGCTACATTAATTTAGTCTAAAACACTGCTCTGATTTGAGACTTCTTCCAATAAAATTCACTGTATGTGGTTTAACAGAACCTGGAATAATAAAAGTAAATGAAACCCTGATAAAATTTTGTGATATTGTACAACTTTATACCTTTCAAGTGGCATTCTGTTGTTTTTGTTGTTGTTGTTTTGGTATTTTTGTTGTTGATTTTTTTTTTTTTTTTTTAAAGAATCTAAATTAAAATCCTTGCCTTCCCTCTAACTCTAATATAAATGATGCTCCCTACTGGAATGTAGATGTTCCCACATAGAATGTAGAGTCAATGGTATAGTCTATGTAAAAAAAGATAATAGGCAGTGTAGGCTTGTTTGTGTTATCTTTCTCACACTCTTTTATTTTTAGCCACTAAAACAGCTATTAAGAAAAAAAGATTGCTACTGGTGAAAAGACTGGCTATGTTCATCTCAGTATTTCCACCATCTATGGGCCATAAGCAAAAATATGTAAATACATATTTTTTTTTTATCATTTGTGTATAAAATACACAATGATATGTCAATATGCAGAAATGTATCTGGTTCATGTGTATACGTTTCATAGGTCAATGGCATTATAATGGTATATAATTACAGTATGGGATAATTTGTATGTCACAGCCAGGTTGAAGCTGAAGAATGACAGACTACTTGAGTAACACATTGCAGAATAATATATATTTTAATACTTCCCCTGTGAGAAGGTAGTTCAACTTAACACCTTTGGAAACTTGGTATCACAACAAACCAGGGCCTTTACAACACACAGCAAAACTGAGATCAAGATCAGGTAAAGAGAACTACTTGTGGAGATGAGGATTTTTCTTGAGGTATAATGCTGTACAGATTTTATTAGCTTCACCATGACTACCCTTAGTACATATCCAACATTAAATAGATGATCAGTGTTCTTATAATAGAATTGCTTTACTTCTAGTACCTCTTCATTTACTTGACTTACACACTACACATCTGTAGGCAGAAAAGAGAGTTGAAGTTCTTCCATGGATAATTACTCTGATTTTCATGCTATGGTAACTGTGTTACTTCACACTTTAAATATTCTCAGGAAATTGTCATGTTGCCTTTTAAAAAACAAGTGGCCTCATTATTTTTAAGCCCTTTTCACACGGAAATTGATTTCAGGACATTAAGTCATTAATTCTTAAGTCAGTCTGGACAGATGTAAGTATTGTTGCAACTACTTAACGGTTGAAGAAACTGAGACTTAAAGGTGAGCACCCTGAATTACAGAGGTTTTACTACTCAAATACTACATTAGCTTCTGAAACCAATAGAAAGTGTAAGTGCAACCTCTGAAAGTTAGGCCATAAGTGAGTTGCTTAAGGTTACAGAAGGAGTCACTTGAGATAGAGTTACAGTGCCTTTACTCACAGGAAGATGAAACCTTACTGTTTACAAATAAAACATGGCACACATGGAATATTTCCATCAGGAAATCTCAAAGCACAGAACAAAGAGCGCCAGTGTAATTCTTCACATCTTATAAATGATGAAACAGAAAATCAAGAAAGGTTAAGTCATATGTCATATGCTCACCCACCTGATCAAAGATGGACTACAGATCCCTTTGACTACTATGAAATACTGGCATCTTCAAAAAAACTGTCTCAGTGAGTAATGAAGTGATGACAGTAAGCAGGTTTATGCAGTGGTTCTCCTCATAATGCCTATTTCCATTCCATTCTAACAGGGTTTGGGAAGACTTAAAAATTACATGAAATCTTTATTAAATGTTTCCTCGTTAATCTATCATATTGCTTTAAACATTTCCCTAATACAGTCATACCTTATTAGTAACCAACTACCCTCATTAATTCAATAGAAACAATGATTTATCGTATTGACAATGTTTTTTATTGAATTAGTGGAGATGATTAATGGCAGCGGAATTTAAATGAAACAGCTACCTAAATGTTGTTTAGACATTCTAGCCTTGTAAGGGAATTTATTGTTCAAAGTCATATTTGTCATTGCTTGGCAATGGGACAGCCCAAATGTCAACATTTCTTGTACATATCCATAATCAAAACATAGGTACTTTGTAATACACAGAAGAAAAGTGCAACAAAAGGTAAAGAAGTTCACCCATTAAAATGTTCCTTTTTGTCCCTGAGGATTTTCAAAGGTTTTTGGTGTCTGCCCAAGGATAGAGGCAATGTCATGGATAAGAACAGCAGAGCAATGAAGCAGTTCTATTCAGCTACAGAACCATTTGCTCCATTTTCAAGGGAGGTGTAGTGAAAAGCCTGTAGGCACATATTTGTTTAGCAGTTATGTTTGGGGAGACGGAGAATTTTTCCCTTGAGTTCAACATTAACTAGGTCACTTAAACATAGATAAATTTGTGTACTAAGGCATATATTCTTCAGCTGAAATCTGAGATATTATTTTTTTTCTCTCAAATATGTTAGAAATGTTTCAGAAGATACAGTAATAAAATTTTATGGTTCTTATAAAAATACAAAAAATTTCTGAGTAGAAACTAAAGCTTATCTGAACCTTGAAAATAGGCACAACATTAATTAAAACTTGTTAGGATACCTCCCCCAAAAGTAAGTCAACCTATAGAGATTAACTTCATGTTAATGTTAGAATTTAATTATATATATATATATAAAACCAGTTTGAAATGAGTAAATAAGGTAAATTAAAACACAAACATAAAATAAAAATTGAAAATAAAAAGCAAACAGCTTTTAAACAGCTTTATTTTAAGTCGAAAAGAACCACTAACCTTTTCATTTTTCCTTGTTACTCTCAATTTCTTCACTGTTACAGAAAGGAGAGTTTCTGCACTATTTGACTCCACCTTCCAATATTTTTGGTATTATAATATCAATGATTGTAGCATCAATCCTTATTTAGTCTTGTGCCAAGATCTGGAAAGAAGATTTGTCTCAGCTTCCATGGAAAATATCCATGTCTCAGCTTCCATGGAAAATATCTTCCATAGAAAACTTTGTAAATATGTGTCCACATTTTGTACCTTCCTTTAAGAAACACTTTTACCTCCCACCTTTTTAATCTTTTCAATGACATATGAGCATTCAATATTTCTTCCAAAAACAGGGAACACAAAATTGATTCCAAGAACTGTAAAAATGAGAATGTGTAGAAAACACTCAGCACTTTACTTCTTGCAATTCCCTGTTACAATTCTGTGTTTGGTTTACTGCTGTCTGCTTTCCAGCTCTTTGACATATCTGGGGAATTAGACTTGTTGAATTTGTCTGGATCAAGTTTGTATAGCACTATTTTTTTCTCATGGGCCCTATAGGTGTCTCTGAAAAAGGACCCATTTTGTAAGCTGGACTCTATTTAGTAAGCTGAGCAATCCAGATTTCTATCTGGAGATCTGAACTGGCATTATCAAAAGCAGATGACTAGTAAATCTAACTAGTGATGGTTAAGACACAACTATGTAGAATAGGACAGTACTGAAGTACAAGACAACCTGAACTTTCAAAGAGTTTTTGTGATCTTGAGAGCTATTTCTTTGCCAAGTGTGCAGTTATTTAGAATTGTTCAAAGAGATTGCAAAATATGATCTTTCTGAACTAATACCTTTAGCAAACTCTCTGAATAGGGGTAGATAATTCAGGATTATAGTAAATGGGGTTACATAAGACTGTCAGCCAGTCTCAAGTGGCGTTCCAGAGGGCTCCGTTTTAGGGCCAGTTCACTTTAACATTTCCTTAAATGATCTGGATATAGAACTTGAATACATACTAAATAAGTTTACAAACAGCACTAAATTAGGAGGAGATGTTAAACTTCTTGAGGGTGGAGAGGCCTTGCAGAGAGGTCTTGACAAAGCAGAGGGTTTGATAATTACCAACTGCATGAAGTTTAACAAGATAAAGTGTTGCATTCTTCAGCTGGAACAGTGAAAATGCTGGATATACATACAGACTGAGTGATGAGAGGCTGGGGAGTAGCACTGTGGAAAGGAACGTGGGGGTTGTAGTTGGTAGCAAGTTGAATGTGAGCCAACAGTGTATCCTAACAGCCTAACGGACAACCGTAACGTGGTGCAGCAAGCAAAGCATTGCTAACTGTTTGAAAGAAGGGATTGTCCCACTCTGCACTGCTTGGGTGTGGCCTCAACTTGAGTACCGTGTGCAGTTTTGCGTCATGATATACAGTTATAAAACTATTAGAGAACATCCAAAGGAGGGGTGTGAAGATGGTGGAGGGTCTGGAGAGGAAGACTCATGAAGAGCAGTTGCAGTTAATTGGATTGTACAGCCCAGAGGAGAGGAGACTGAGGGGAGGCCTCATGGCAGCCTGCAGATTCCTCACAAGGGGAGCAGAGAGGCAGGCACTGAGCTCTGCTGACAGTGACAGGACCCGAGAGAATGGCATAGAGTTGTAACAGGGAAGGGTCAGGCTCAGTGTTAGGAAAAGGTTCTTCACCCAGAGGGAGGTCGGGCACTTGGGACAGGCACCCCAGGGAAGTGGTCACAGCACTGAGCCTGCCAAAGTTTAAGAAACATTTAGACAACATTATATATAAGATATATATATATATTATAATAATATATATATATTATTATAAAATATATATCTTATATATAAAAATATGTTATATATATATATAGTATAGTATAGTATATGTAGTATATATAGTATATATTATAATGTATATTATATTTATTATGTTATTATATAGATTATATATATATACATGTATAAGTTATCGGATATATAAACTGATTTTTTGCATGTGCCTGTGTAAAGCCAAGAGTTGGACACGATCATAGAATCATAGAATCATAAATTCATAGATTCATAGAATCAAATCATAGAATCATAGAATGGCTTGGGTTGGAAGGGACCTCAAAGATCATCTAGTTCCAACCCCTTGCCATATGCAGGGATGCTAGATTAGGCTGCACAGGGCCTCATCTAACCTGGTCTTGAACACCTCCAAGACTGGGGCATTCACAGCCTCTCTGGACAACCTGTTCCACTTCTTCACTAGTCTCTGAGTGAAGAATTTCCTCCTAAACTCTAATCTTCCAACTTGTTATACTCTCTGATTCTATGATTCTGATTTTTCTGGAAACAGGCCCAAAACTTCACTTCTTTCCCTGCTTTCAAAGCTCTGTCTCTGGTGATGAAGGGCTATCAGCTAGTAATATGATAAAAGGACCAATTTTTTTTTCACTATTTTGTATGTAACCTTATTCAGATGGCTCTTATTCGTGTCCTGATGAAAGCTGCTAGTGTCAGAGAAGGGTGAATGTAGACTTGTGTATAGCCAACAGATTAGCAGAATTTGTGACAAAACCATTTCCCAATTCACTCAGGACTCTTGCCTGCTCATTCATCAGATTCAGAGACACTTGGTAATAATCTGTATGAGTTCTGAACTTTAATTATGAATTTAGGCAACAGAGTAGCAAAAGTTATTACATCTGGAACTGGAATCATTGAATCATATTTGCAGAGGAACCTGAACACCTTTGTACAAGCACTGCAGTCCAGTCAGTGAAGTCATTACTGATATGTGTTATTAAAAAAAAAAAAATATATTGTGGAAAAATGCATATTTCTGGATTTGGAGAGGTCAAAAACACTCCCTGAGTTAAACAAGATTCAAATAAATGGAAAAGAATCAAAAAAGAAAACATGACTATACTTAGAAAGAAATCAGAAATGTCATGTTTTGGACAATGTCTCATATTCCAGTACATAAAGTATTTTTTAAATGAACAAAATTGTAACTACATGTACATACATAATCCTTCATATAATAAAATGAAAAGTTCAGTATCTTATAGCTATGGTTTTGGTACTCTACAAATACATCTTGTTACTGACCTGTGATTTTCACAGTTCATCCTAAATCAGATTAGTCTTTTCTTAAACACCAGATGGTATCAATTATGCAGTTGTAATACTTTGACAGAACCTACCTTTACAGTGTATTAATAATTCCTCAAAACAAAATAAAACAAAACAAAGCAAAACAAAACAAAACAAAACAAAAGTTTTGTGATGTGCAATTTCACTGTTTTAAGCAAGTCTGTTAAAAATTCAGTGAGCAGGTAAGACTTACAAATTTCAGGAGTTTGTTAAATACTTCTAATATTCTTTTTGTGAGTCACATTTCATCTTTTCCAGAGATATCACTCAACTTTGACCTTTGAACTGTTCTGCACATCTAATATTATGTAAATGAAGGATAAAAGGGGAAGTCATTGAATCTTGATGCTACATGTATTTCCTTCAATAATCAGCACAACTCTTTTTGAAGCTGTATAATGCACTACAGATATGTGTAAGAAACAATGAAACAGTATTCTACTACTGTATGGCCCTATTGGTAGATCTAACTTGGGACCTCGTTAGTATTTGACTCTTGCAGTCAGTGCTTATACCTCCCAGAATGTTATATCTAGATGAAAAAAAAAATAGGTAAAAGAGCTGATTTTTTTTTTTTTTAATTCTTGTCAATGTCAATACAGATAAATTCAGATGGTCCTTATTGATCACCAGTCAGTAGGATTGAAAAACCTTCTAAAAAAATAACTTAGATGCATATACAGAAGGAACCTAATATGATATGACTTACACCCACTCAGTGTCAATTCTCAATTCTCATGGCACTTAGTAGACAAAATTGCATGGAAAACAACAAAAAGATACTATATGATTAAAAGAAATGTCCATATTCACTCAGTGTAAAACACGACTGCAATAAGTTCTCCCTGCCCAGTCATACCCTCAAATATAAACCATAGAAGAAACATAAACCATGAACACGTAGTAACATAAACCTGGAACAGATAGAAGAGAATCATGAACTAACAGAGTGATTTAGATCAGAAGGGTCTTCTGAAGTTTTCTAGTCAGCTACCCCTCCCAACAACCCCCAAACTCAAAGTAGAGACAACTTAGACCGTCTAGCTGGGCTTTACCCTGTGGAGGTTTAAGTACTTCTGAGAATGGAGAGTTCATAACTTCTCTGTCCCAAGCATTCCCCTGACAATCTTTTTTTTCTTAACATTTAACCAGAATTTCCATTTTTGCAACTTGTAAACATGGTTTCTTGTCCTTTCTCTGTGCATCTGCAAGAAAAGTTTGCTGCCATATCCTCTACAGCCATATCTATCCTCTACATTAAGTAGCAGCAGACATCTTCAGTCTTCTCTGTATTAACTTAAACTTCTTTTCTTTGGCTTTTGTGCTGTGTGTTCCAGCCCCGTGACTATCTTGACGGTTGCTGGGGAGCTCACTTCAGTATATCCAGTCTTTCCTATACTGGGGAGCCCCAAACGAGTCTACAAATATGGCTATAGTCTCAATAGGTAGACGTTTCAGTTACTTTCCATTTAGTTCTTTCTGTAATTATTTTTCAAATTTAGTCCTGAAAGGCAACAATGACAGGGAGGTAGGTGAAAAAAATAAAAATAAAAAAATCAATAAACTCTAATCTCAAGCCTTTTTCACAAGAAACAGTAGTCTCCTCACACTTCGCTGCTTTTACAGCCATTATTAAGAGTACTGAGAATTCAGCCTGTTTGATTTATAATTGGAAATCATAAACTATAGCATTCACCTGCTGTTCATATGCACAAATGAAATGATACAAGGCAGTTTCATCACTCAATATAATAATTGGCATGAACCAGCTCTAGTATGCAGAGTTCCGATCCCTAAGGTCCACTAACAAGCTGATGTAACTACATGCAGCTGTAGAGGAAAAAAAAAAAAAAAAAAGTAAAAACAACACAGCATTTTTTATACCACAGTTTTTTTGAGTAACTCATATAAGAGAAGCAGATAAGTCTGCCTTGGGTTGTGTCCTGATCCTACTGAAGTTTATGTTAAATAAAGATGATTCCACTGGTGTTAAGGTCTTACACTAGTCTGCAAATGATACTGGAGAAGAACCAGCCATGGAGTAGCAAAATTATTTACCAGAAAAAAAAGTCCAAAATTAATGTAATCTGTCTCATACTTATCTAATCATCTGGAGTGTCGCTTACGCTATTGGAATTTGGTACTTCAGCATACAGAAAAGCTAGAGGAGAAGCTTGTTTGTTTGTTTTTCATCTACAGTAATTTGAAATATAATTTAAGTTAAGTCTCCAACTCACTGTTTATTCTTCACCAGACAGAGAAAGGACCATATTCAATGAACTGCTGTGACTGGTTAAACCCCTAGGAGTGGAATTTGTCTCACTGAGTAAACCCCTACAATGGAAGAAGGTTTAGCAGAGATTGGCAAGGGTGGTATTCCCATGAAGTTCAGAGAAAAATGCAGAGAATAATTGAACAGCTGTTGCAAAGAAGCTGTCTTTATCTCAGCACAAAGGGGACTGAAGGGTGGCCTTTATTTTAGATAAATAATTATCAGCAACTCAATGGATCTATTGGTGGTGTAAACATTTCTCCCTGAGTCCATTAAAAGAGATAGCCCAATGTACATAAACTAGCAAAAGAATCTCAAAGATAGCAATGGGCTTGAGCTGGCTTCAAACCATGTATTACGTTCCGGCTACCAGGGCACCTAGTGTTGTGGTGTTAAGCATATGGGGGCTGGTTACATGAATCACACATGTACTGTTATCCAACTGTATATTGCAATTGATATGTTGCACTCATATAGTGATTTCAGTGCGTTATTGTATCACTTTTCTGAATCAAAATCAAATGTAACATCAAATATCTTTCAATAAGTAATTCTGATATTAAACATTGTACCCTCCATGCATGGAATATCTGAAAGAATGTGGTCAAATAGTCTTGGACTCTGACAAATACTGAGGCATGTATCTAACTTGAAACATAGCACCAGTTCCACCAAAATCAATTCACGTTGATGATGAATTATTTATATATATAAATATGGTTATATATATATATACGATTTATGTATATATGTATGGTTTATATATGGTATATATATGGTTTATATATGGTTTATATATGTATATATATGGTTATATATATATACACACATATATATACATATATATAACCATATATATGTATTATTGTACTTTAATATTGTCTGTACAAACAACAACAAAATTCTCAAGGAATTTCATGCCTATGCTGCATTATTCTGACTTACTGTTTCTTGATATGGCTTGTGGCTAAATGGGGGGAGAGGGGAGGTTAAGAGAGAGAGAGCGCAAAAGTCCATTAAAAAAGAAAATATTTAGTCCTCTCTAAGGTTTTCTTTTCCCTTCTGAAATATAAGGGATATTTTTTTTTTTTTTTTTTCAAAAATTAAATTGCACATGGGCTGAAATAGGAAATAATGGAGAATTTCTGTAATACTAAGATCCTTGGACTGGATTTAAAAAAAAAAAAAAAAAAAAAAAAAAGCTTTAGCTTTTTAAAGCTGTGTAACAATACAGGCACAAGAATTATTGCCTGTATTGACTCTGTTAAGATTTATGGGAGATAATACAATCCACCTTGATTCCTCTCAACATCAGCAAAGCTTTTAAGTACATAGCTGTCTTTAAACAGGTGAGAATTTCTATGGAAATATGCGTGATGACTTACTTAGTAAATATTTAATATATGAATGAGTAATTTTCTGGCTTGAAAACACAGCAATAAACATGTTTTTTTTTTTCAAAGTCATGTGGCATGTATGCATCATTTAATATTCTGGCTCCTCTCAGTTCAATGAAGAAAAGTGTCATTCAGTTCTACAGGATGCAGCTTTTGCCCATGGATTTGGATTTTACCAGCTGGGATGGAAATAGTTTTCTGTTCAAAGATTTTTGTAGTGAAAGATATAATAAATGGACTTCCTTTTTATAAATAACCATTTCTATATTTAGCATATTTTTTAAAAGGTTATAACAAACAAACAAGTAGAAAAGATAATGGCATGGTAATGATTCATATAAACATAATCATACTTTAACAAAAATGATAATATCAGACAGCAATTAAATAGTAACTTTCTAATGAAACCTCTTTTTCTCTGTGCTCTTCAAGTTAGAAATTTGTGTGTAATTGTAGAATTTTTAATGTAGCTACAGTGATAGAAGGAACACAAATACATAGACTAATAAACTGAGAGAAAATGAAGCTCGTCAATTACTGTATTATGAAATTAAGCTAATTTATGTGTAAATACATATGTGTTCTTGTAGGTCAATGAAATAATTTGAGATAAAAAGTTTGACATTTATGTAAAATTATTAATTGCTTCTTTACATAACTCCAGTTATTCCTTGTGCTAGATGCAGGAAAGCGCTGTCATTTCTGATATCACTCTGTAGTAAGATTGGATAAATGCTGACCTTTTTAACCAACTAGTATACCTAATACAAACTTTCATGTTTACATTAAAGTAAACATAATGATGAAATATATTCCTTTCGTTGGAAGGAAATGTTAATGCCTGCTTTTGTTATCTGTGTATCTAAACCCAGTCTTGGCTAGTGACTTGTTTTTGTAAAGCAAAAATTGTTCTTGACCTTTCAAACCACTGTGGCAAATATGCTCTCTAACCAAATATGGGTCAGTGACACTACAATAGAAAAGAGGTGACTGTCATTTACAAAACCATTTTTCTTTTAGGCTTAACATATCATTGGTTAAATGAAACTAGTCTGTGACCTTAGGTTTGTATTTTTAGAGGTAGCTGAATAATTGGATCTATCTGTCTCAAAAATGATATATATTTTTATGAACAACAGCTCAAAAAAAATGGAGAAAAAATAAGAGCAAGAGACAAGCATTCACTTTCCAAAAGAAAACTACATATGCCTTAAGTGACAAAAAAGGTTCATTTGTTTGTCCTTTTAATCTCAAATACTGTATTAAATATTCCCTAAAATATCAATACTAGGGCTCCTGAAAAGATTATGTTGTGTAGAAATGTAGCTATTGCAAACTTTGCAGCATTTCATAATCCACTTTGACAATACTTATAATTACTTATGTATATATAAGTATATAAGTATATATAAGTATAAGTATATATAAGTATAAGTATATATAAGTATACTTATATATACTTATAATTACTTCTCTGACCGGTACCCACCTACACTGGCACTCTGTCACCTGAAACTCATCTATTCCCTAGACAAGGATCGAATCACCTACCATGAATTACCATCATGATCTAGTCCTGTAGGTGTCTAAATGTACTAGAAGTCTTCTTGCCTGTTATGAAGCTTCTTGTAATATCTAATTTCATTTGCCATAATTTGATGTGAGGGACTTGACTCTGATAATAGCAGCCCATCTCTCACCTGGAGCTTCACTATTTTTGGCCTGGATGTCAATCAGTGTCTAGAGATATGCCACTGAATTGATGATACATTAGAATCAGATTTTTTTGGTGGCTATAGGCACCTAATGCTTCCCAATTCCACATTTACTCAAAACAAAACAAAACAAAACAAAAAGCATGCCAATTTGTTTGAGCTGGATCACCCTGTGGAGTTACTCACTTGAAGATAACCCTGGTTCATCGAAACCACTATTTTTCCAATCCCTAATTCCACTCCTAAAAAAAGATAGTTGCCACAATACTTCCAGGAAAAGGCTGTGTTAGCTGTGAATAATTCCTGTTGTTTTAACACTATTTAAACTAGTGTTAAAACAGCACCACAACAGGAGTCTTGCAGGTGTAGCAGTCATGATAGTTGACAAGTTCATGATAAGCAAAAGATGTTATAGTTTTCATATTCATGTTTTTGTTACCATAGGTCCAAGCTCTCTCAAATTAGGCATTAATTTCTGCTTCCATAAATCTATATTTTGGAAGAGGGATAATTCCCCAGTATCTCCTGCCTAGAAAACATGGCAATGGAGACTTGAATCTCTGAATCTCCAGTGCTACACATTTACTGCTAAGATCTCCTACTGACAATTTTGAGTATCATTTTTCACCTCACCTTCCTCCGGAAAGCATTTCAAGTAAAACTCCTGCTGCTCCAGAATATAGCCATTTCTTTCCAACACCATTTGTTTGCAACTCAGAAGAAGAGAAATAGAGAAATTACGCTCCAGAAACCTCTCAACAGCTCAGTTTTATTCTAAGTTTGAGAACCAAATACCTGAAAATCTTTTTTGTTTGTTTGATTTTCCCTACTCTGTGTTTAAATTGAAAAGGTGCTGACTACAACGTATTTAATAGAGTGAAGGAGTAAAGTAACAGTTTATGTAAAAAAACATCAAAGCTTCACAATCCCAGTTGCTGAACACTTTACAGAGGCTGGAGGGGAATCACAGATTTTCTCCTGGAAGTGCTCTCACCTGCTGACGTGATGCTCATTCCCACACTTAATGAAATTACCGAGGAACAGGTGGAGGGCAGGAACATGTTGTACCTGTGTTCTGCACCATGGTTGTATGGCCCAGATGATGTAAATGGATGAGGAATTTGAAAAAGAAAAAAATAAAATAAAATTCAAATTTTCTTAATGCTTTGTATTTTGTTGTCTAACTTTGGCATTTTTACATTCCCTGAAGATCTGGAATTTCATCACTAAGAGTTAACATAACTAATGCATACCAGAAACCTGACACATTTCCCATCTCCACACAGTTTTCAATTTCTGTCTTTCTAAGAGTATGAATTAAATGGCTTTAGCATTTATGTATTGTGCATCAGCCCACAGGGTCCTTTTACTGTTCCTACAAAGAATGAACACATTAAGCAGAAATCACTCCTAGTGTTGTATCACTGACTTCAGTAGAGGTGCTCCAAGAACCCACTTGGTCCATGATCTCTTAAATGTAGTTTAGGAAAAGAATACTACATTGCTTCTAATATCAGAATCAGCTCTGAAAAGTAGATTTAAAGTAGGCAATTGTGAATTGTGATGATTTCTCTTCATTATTATCCCTGATAAATGCTAAGCTATTCAAAGAGCATGGAAGCTTATTTATTTATCATATGATGATTAGGAACAAATAGCATAACTATTAAAAAGCTTTCCTGTTGCTCAATTGCCTTCTACAGTTTCATTTTGTTTATTTTTAAATTTAAACTGTTAATTTAAACTGTAATTGTTTCTGTCACTTTTCTTTATCCAGAAATGATGCCGTTATATCACAAATGTTAGAGGGGAAAAAAAGAAAAAAAGAGAGAGAAAAAAAAAAGAAAATTGAATTTTCCTGACAGCAAAGGCTTCTTTCTCTTATTTCACTTTAAACATGAGGTGAGGTTTCTACTTTAAAGATTTACTACAGCTAGTCTTTAGGTCTTCCTTTTTGGCCTTTTTTTTTCCTATATAGGAGGAGTAATCTTAGTGGGATAAATGGATTTATAGAATAAATGGGATTCTGTGGTTTTCAACTTGAAATAGAAGACTTGAACAGGATTCATATAAATACTGGTTTTGCTTTGGCTAACCTGAAGAAATTAAATTCACTCTGTTGGTTTGCTAGGAACCTTATTTATACAGCTGTTCTTAAACAGTAAATGAAACAACTTTGCTCGAAACTTTCAGCAATTCACAATTTAACCTGTTGTTGCACCTCATAAAGGTGATTGCCTTTGTTTTTCTTGATTTCTTGAAAGACGTATTTATTTTTGTATTTTTTTTTTGGGTGGGGGGGGGGAGGAGGGGTAGGTTTGCTATTAGTCCTATGGTGGTTTCCTTTTTTTTTTCTTTTTTTTTTTTTCCCCTTTGCAATACAACCAGTTACTTCCCTACACAGTTGGCCATTACTTCTGAATTAATTTACTGGCCGGAACCTACTAGTGTCCTCAAATGAAATGACATATTCTCATTATATCTTTCCATTATACTAAACATACTGCCATCATTTAGGTTATGTCTGGCTTTAATGACATTTAGTGACATTTCCTGCTATTATTATGGTTAGATATTTACCCATGATCACAGTGTGATTCTTTATATCTCTAGGGTAGTTGTAATGAAGTTGTGTGGAGACAATGGCTCTGTTAGCATTTCTATAGAAGTCTTATGTAAATTGTACTAAAGATCTGGGATTTTTTCCCGCTATCCTGCATGTATATTTTCATATTAATTTATGTAATAACCTCAAAAATAATTTTCTTTGGAGCCAGTGGTAAGTTTAGTTCTGCAATGAAAATAAAATTTATCTGTCCTTCTCAGTAAGTGTAACCTGCCTGAGAAAATATATTTTTACTTTTTGGTAATTATTTTTAAAAATTAGGTCTGTTCAAATCTAGTAAAAAAAAAAAATATATATATATATATATATGGAAACAGCAATGCCTGTTAAATTCAGATGTGCCTTCCTGCTAGATCTTGTCACATAAAACTTTCTTTTAATCATATTTCTTCACACATAAAAGCACACAAACTTCTCCAACTGGTTTGATTTGTTCAAAATTTTAAAGAGTGATTTTTTTCAAAAACATTTGAAAATCTAATAAGTAAGCTCTGAGTACCAGTTTCAGCTTCATATTTTTGTTGAACTCACTTGAAAGTAAAAGAAACAATCATAAAAAAGGATGAAAGATCAACTGTAAAAACTTGGAATTCATTAATCACTTTTTTTTTTTTTTTTCTTCAGACTGCACACCCAAAACTATGGACCTGTATTTGATTAACTATAGGTTGGGACTGTCAGTGCTTTATCTGGCATTCCTCAGTTATCAGTAGTAGAAGGAGCAATAGGTCCTGAGGATAACACAGTGAATTTAGTCTCAATATATACTCTGATACTATTTCTGGTCTTGTTAATGTTCTGTGTGATACTGTAAATTACTCCACCTTTCTGTGTCCAAGTGTCATGGGGTAGCCACATAAAGCATTTTGACATCTAAAGATCTTTGTGTTATGTACTATTATCATTTATTACTTATTCTCTTTTCTTCTGTGAGAGTTTTTAAAGTTTTTCTGTGCCAAGTAATACACATTTTTCTGAGGCAAGCACAGTTGTCCGAAGAGTCAGGCTGTGAGTACAATGAGACAGGTTTTTTGTGCTTGTGTTTTTTGTGTTTTGTTTTGTTTTGTTTTTTTCATCATTTCCATCGAGTTCCTGCACAGATAAGTTTCCTACATGAAAATTATGAGCTGATCAGGTACCCAAGTGTGTGAGTTTCCAGCAGGGAAACACAATCTCCCCATTCATTCCTCTGCATTTTTAATGTGTCATCAGCTGAAGTCGAATATGGTGTGTTTAGCTAAGCTGAAGCCTGTTTAAAGTTCATTTATATCAACTGCAGCAATACCGTAACACACTGACTGCTGCAGATCAGTAGGAAAGCCATCTTCTACCATTTGCTGACACCATAAATTCTGTAATGGTGAAGAGTTTCTCCATCAGAAACATGCTGCTAATAGTCTTTACAAACCTATATTACTTTTACCTTTCATTTCCAGTGTTATTTCATACCGGAATCTGGATTTTCTTTGTTTGCAAGCCCCAGCTGTTGTTTTTATTAGCTTTTCTCAAAAGCTGGCAATAATATTGTAAGTTGTTTTTTGTTTTTTGTTTTTTTTTTTCAGAGCTTTTTCTTCAGCTCTTAACACCCACACAGCTGTAGCAAATGAGATGGGTTCTAGTTGTGCAACAGCTTAGTTAGCAATAGAAACACAACAGAACTTGGAGATGTACCAAGAAAAACTTATCACCTCCATTCTGGTCCCCTTAGTGAACTAGATGGTTTTAAGGCGGTAACTGGACTAAGGAACATGCCTCTACTTAGCTTTTTGCAAGACCTCAAACTCTGTGCTCCATGACCCAGATCAGCACACTGGTATGATACAGAGTCCTTCCAGAAGGTCATTGGGTTTGGCATGACTGTGAGTACAGGTCTGCCCTGGTTTGGAAGGCAGGCTTGGAGCATGGTCAGCATGAGCTTGTGTCTGCCTGCTGATGAGCTGCCAGCACTCCCCTGCTGGCCCCAAAGCTCTCCTGCAGATGGTTGTAGGCAGCCAGGTAAGGATCCTGGTGAAAGCAATTGCCAAGGGCAGAAGTAGGAAAGGGTAAGGGATCAGCCTGTCACAACCTGAAGCACTGACAAATTGTACAAAATGCTGCTGCTTGCAGGCTGACAGGCAGAGCAGCTGCGAATGAGCAGAAAAGAAGAGAAGCTTAGAACAGAATTCATTTTAGCACAATTCCTACTCCTATTAGAATTCACACTATTGTACCTCATCCTTCTTGCTTCCCATCTTGCTTGGAAAAGCCACTACTAACAATGTCTGGATCATTCAGTTTATAGACACACTACAGTCTAGATTTCTGTTCTCTAATTATTAGCTTTACTGTCAGCTGCCACTTAATTCCAGTCATGCTGTTTGGTTGTGCTCAAATCGATCATTAAGGTCTTTATAATTCCAAACATTTTATCTATTGCAATCTCCTAGAAAGTAAAAAAGCAGCAAAGAAACTCGAATATGCTACAGGTCTTTCATTACAGCTGCAACTCTAGCATCTCCTGAAAGTCTATCTTCGTGATTTAAGAGACAATATTAAAAAAAAAAAAAAAGGTAGAAAAGGAAGTGAGGATGGATAGGAAAAGACTTGCAAGAGAGAATAATGATTTTGCAAATAGTAAGTAGATCAGGTGTACAAAGAATTGACATTACCAGAAATATTGATTGCTTGTTCTGTCATAAAGACAGAATTACAGAAGTAACAGATAAGAGAAAGTAATAAATGTTATAGATTTTAGAAAGGATTAATATCTCTGCCAAAAGGCTAGAGTGTGAATAGGTCTACAAGGCCAGGGATTGGAAGTAAAGATCCTTTACTAGTCATTTCAAAGTAATATAAATACTTTGGAGTTTTCATGGCCAGCAATCCCCATTAAAAAAAAAAAAAAAAAAAAAGGTAAAGAGTGCCACTCCTGCAGTACTGTATCCTTCCCTGGCCTTATGCACAGTGATTCATATACCAGGGAAGGACTGTTTACAGCACATTTCACTTTATAGTCTTAGTAGACCTAAACATTATGATGAAATCTGCATAAAAGAAATGCAATTAAGAGAAAAATATATGAAAAGAGAGGAGAGGAGAGGAGAGGAGAGGAGAGGAGAGGAGAGGAGAGGAGAGGAGAGGAGAGGAGAGGAGAGGAGAGGAGAGGAGAGGAGAGGAGAGGAGAGGAGAGGAGAGGAGAGGAGAGGAGAGGAGAGGAGAGGAGAGGAGAGGAGAGGAGAGGAGAGGAGAGGAGAGGAGAGGAGAGGAGAGGAGAGGAGAGGAGAGGAGAGGAGAGGAGAGGAGAGGAGAGGAGAGGAGAGGAGAGGAGAGGAGAGGAGAGGAGAGGAGAGGAGAGGAGAGGAGAGGAGAGGAGAGGAGAGGAGAGGAGAGGAGAGGAGAGGAGAGGAGAACTTTCATATATTAGAGTAACTGTATCTAATCTTCCAACTATTACATAAAATTGCTCTTATGGACAGCAGATACCTGATTAGCCATTTCTGTTTTATTGCTATCATTTCATACTGACAAAGAGAACAAGGTAACTCACAATTTTCATTGTAAGGACCCAGTGTGAGGTCCTTACTCATCATCATCCTTTTTTTTTTTTTTGATTTTTATTTTTCATTCAATTTCTGCTGTTCATATGTGTAATTAGTAAACATAATGTTGGTGCATTTAGTTGCTATAGAAACCATTATTTCTTAAGCTTTTCCTGAGGATTCTGAGCAAATCTGCAGTAAATTTGACCCAACATTGTCACCTTTTTTATGGTTTTGAATGAAATAAGTTATGACTCCTGGGAGGAATGTTTGAATTTTTGTCTATGAGCAAAGTTCCGTAAATCTGCATAGTAATTTGTCCCCATAGACTGTTACCAAATATAGTCTCAAGACCTTATAAATTATATCACCTAGAGGAATGTTATTAAGCTTTCTTTCATTACATGAAAACACTCAGCACTGGTAATTTAAATATGGTTTGCTCAAGCTTCCTTGTTAATTCAAAAATAATAGAAAACACAGACATTCAGTAATTAGAATGAATAAGGTAAGGTGAAATCACATGAAAAAAGTCAGGTTTGGACACAAGTTATCTTTGGTAAGGCAGAGAATACAAGAACTCCAGCAACAGTGAAGGTGTTTTGTTCTTATAATACCCTCCACCATTGTGAATGTTTTAAACTTCTGGTCAACACCAAAATTTGAGCAATGCTGTTTTGCAAGCTGTCCCCATTCTTTTAAAATGTGTATGTCATGGATATGCATATGTAAAGAATGTACAGTACCCAAATATAACGCAGTAAACTGGGGAAGTAGGCAAAAAACAGACCAGTAAATTTTCAGACAAACTAGTATAGTTTTAATTTGAAGGAATGAGAGTATCTCTCAGACCACACTAATACTCATAGTGCCTAATGAGGGCATGCTTGCCAGATGTGTATTAGAGTCCCAGTCAGAAGATGCTAAGGCCTGACATTCTGCTTCCTGGATGAGTGCTGAAAATACTGATCTAATGGAAAAGAAATACAATAGCTCATGACTGCTTTCACTGTAGCCATGTTCTGAAAGAAAGTCTAACACTGGATCGTTCTGTGACACCTGATCTCTCAGAGAAGCCCTACTTGAAAACGTCTCTTGTGCAAAGTATATGATAGAAGCACAATTTCTGGATCTGGGCAGAACCTGCACATGAGAAAGTCACAGAGCTGCTCAGTAGTTCAAAGTATGTTAAGAAGAAATCCAAATGTGGAATCCTACAGCATTAGTAGCAGCTGAGTAAGGGACTGTACAGAGATTTCTGCATCAGTCTGCACCCTTCAGACTTCAGTAAGGGCAGATAATGCCTGACAAATCTGGTGGCCTTCTGTGACAGGGTTACAGCATTGCTGAATAATGGAGGAACAAGTGTTATCATACACTATGGATTAGCACAAAGCATTTGACACTGTCTTCCATGATATCCTTGTCTCTAAATTGGACAGACATAGATTTATATTAACCAGGGTGGATAAAGAATTGGTTGGATGGTTGCACTCAAGGTGTTTTGGTCAACGGCTTGATATCCATGTGGAGATCAGTAATGAGTGCTGTTTCCCAAGGGTCAGTATTGGGAACTCAGCAAGTTTGCCAATGACACACCAAGCTGTGTGGTGTGGTTGACACACTGGAGGGAAGGAATGCCATCCAGAAGGACCTGGACAGGCTTTAGAGATGGTCCCATGCTAACCTTATGAAGTGCAAGAAGGTCAAATGCAAGGTCCTGCACCTGGGCGGAGCAACCCTGAGGAAAAGGACCTGGGCTGGTTGACAAAGAGGTCAACAAGAGCCAGAAATATGTGCTTGAAGCCCAGAAGGACAACCACATTTTGGGCTGCATCAAAAGAAACATGACCAGCAGGTCAAGGGAGGTGACTGTTCCCATCTGCTCTGCTCTCATGACACCTCACCTGGAATACTGCATTTAGCTCTAGGGCTTCCTGCAAAAGATGGGGCTTTGGGCAACCCAGCCTCGTGTGACGTGTTCCTGTCCATGTCAGGGGAGTTGTAATTAGATGATCTGTAAAGTTTCTTCCATCATTCTATGATTCGATGACCTTAGCCTGGATTCTAGAGCAGTATTTATTTCTGTCTTCATATTTCTGTCTTCATATTTTGAAATGTGTATACTTTATGTTTAACCAAAAAGTAAGGATTGCCAAAAGTAACGGCAGAATTACAGCCAATGTATCTATAATCTTCCTGTATAATGGTCACGCAAATGCATTTAGAAGTGGTCAAAGTTATCTACGAAAAAAGACTGGTGAATAACGTCCTTGTGGACACTCAATTAATGAATGTTAATAAAAAGAAGTCATAACAATAATAAAGAAAATGCCAACCTTACAGAAGTTTTATTCTTTTCTCATTCCTCTGTCCTGTCTCTAAAACGAGATCTTGATAGAGGAGACTATTTGGGTATTGCTCTTAATGGGGTGTCAAATATACCATTATTAGGAAATGTAATGAAGTTCCTCCCCTGTGTCCAATCCACTTTTAATTGTTTATTTTAGGAATGCAGAAAGGGCTAATTTTTTTGCCCCTGTGAACTTTGTGGAATAATGGATCATTTACTCTAATTGTTTTCTTTTCTTTTTTGTTTTGTTTTGTTTTGTTTACAAAGGGAGGATGACTTAGTAGACATTCTGTAAAAGCCCAGGGATGTCATTATGTCTATTGCTATTCATAATTGGATATCTCCATGTAATTTAAAACTATTAATGAATAAAATATAAGAGGACTCTCCACACAAGTAAACAAAACATTTTTACGAGATGGTAGAGTTGTTTTCATCTCTTCAGAGAATGGTTGATATTTTCTAATGAAAATATCCATTGTGTTTCTTCAGGGTATTTAGTAACAAGGGTGAGAGAAAGGAAAATACAGTGGAAGAGTTCAAGACACAATTGATTTTATATGAGAATAGTCAATACTTTTAAAAAGTCAGTGATACTTCCAGAATGCAAAATTCTACAGATTTTGCTTTTTATTTTTTACATTCTCTTACTAGTGGTGTGGCATGTTACTATGAATATTCTCATTTGTTTCAAATGCTCTCATATCTATCTTCTTGATGTTGTGAAAGCAAAGTAAATATGCTTCCATTCTCAATTGCACAGTGGCACCATGAAGCTTCCTAAGATTATCTCCATCAACAGCAGGAAAAACAAAAGCAAACAAACAAACAAACAAAAAAGAAATAAAGGTGATATCATATTTTGTAATGGCCATCTAGGGTACGTGTTTTAGATATATACAATATAACAGACAATTGCTGATATCAGCAAAATGGCACAACTTGGTTGAGGTTTGAGGTCTCTGAGTACCTTTTAGGAGCTTGCAGAGTGCTTTCAACCATAGCTTTGGAGAGATAATTCACTGTTTCAGATCTATGTGCTTTATCCACTTTCTTATGTTAAGACATACATGTTAATGTAATGATTTGATGAATCAAATATAACAGAAGTAGTTGTGAACAGAAAGTTTATTGTGATCTTGATATAGCTTTATTGATCTGTGGCTCGGAACAGGAGGAATGTGAAATTGGACACAGGCAATGCTTGTACTCCCTCAGTCATTGGTTACAGATATGTCTTTTTTTGTCATATATCTAAAATAGCTTAAAGCTACTTAACTCCTGTACTTCACTGCTAGCATAATTATGCTGGCAGTAGAATATATACTTCCCCGTGCCCTCCTTCAGTGTTCTCTTTGTAAAGGAAAAATGATACCATTCAAGAATATCAGAGAAAATCTTCAGGACATAAAACTATCTAGTTGACTCGTCTATGATGTCAGAGTTGTTCAAATCAACCAAAGAATATCTGGAAAAGGATTCTGTGGCAATTATAGGTAACTTACTATTGAACAACACCAATAACCATCCTCTGAAGAGATCTGAGTCGGTCTTGAAAGAAAAGGTGTAAATCCCTAACTCTTTTTAAGGATTCAGAGATTATTTTACATCTGTAAGGTGACAGTTTTATGACACAACTATCTTCCCAGAATTTCATGCATAGTAACTAGAATCATAGAATCATACAATATCCTGAGCTAGACAGGACCCACAAGGATCATTGAGTCCGACTCCTGGCTCCACACAGGTCTACCCAAAAATTCACACCATATGACTAAGTGCACAGTCCAAACACTTCTTGAACTCCAACAGGCTTGGTGCCATGAATACGTCCCTGTGGAGTGTGTTCCAGTGCACAGCCACTCTCTCAGTGAAGAACCTTTTCCTGACAACAAACCCAAACCTCCTCTGTCAAAGCTTTACTCCATTCCCTCAGGTCATGTTGCTTGTCACCAGAAAGAAGAGATCGACACCTGCCTGCTGCTCCCCCTCATGAGGAAGCTGTATACCGCAGTGAGATCTCCCCTCAGCCTCCTCTTTTCCAGACTGAACAAACCAAGAGTCCTCAGCCACTCCTTGTATTTTTAAATTTCATTTTTTTCACAGAATTTCACAGAATTGTCTAGGTTGGAAGAGACCTCAAGATCATCGAGTCCAACATCTGACCTAACACTAACAAGTCCTCCACTAAACCATATCACTAAATTCAACATCTAAACATCTTTTAAAGACCTCCAGGGATGGTGACTCCACCACTTCCCTGGGCAGCCCATTCCAATGCCTCACAACCCTCTCAGTAAAGAAGTTCTTCCTAATATCCAACCTGAAGCGCCCCTGGCACAACTTTAGCCCATTCCCCCTCATCCTGTCACCAGGCACATGGGAGAATAGACCAACCCCCACCTCACTACTGCGTCCTTTAATGTACTTATAGTGAGTAATAAGGTCACCCCTGAGCCTCCTTTTCTCCAGGCTGAACAAACCCATCTCCCTCAGCTGCTCCTTGTAGGACTTGTTCTCCAGACCCCTCACCAGCTTCGTCGCCCTTCTCTGGACTCTCTCTAGCACCTCAATGTCCTTCTTGTAGCGAGGGGCCCAAAACGGAACACAGTACTCGAGGTGCAGCCTCACCAAAGCCGAGTACAGAGGTACAGTCACTTCCCTAGCCCTGCTGGTCACACTGCTTCTTATACAAGCCAGGATGCCATTGGCCTCTTGGCCACCTGAGCACACTGCTGGCTCATATTCAGCCGACTATCCACCAATACTCCCAGGTCCTTCTCCATCTGGCAGCTTTCCAACCACTCATCTCCCAGCCTGTAGTTCTGTTTGGGGTTATTGCGTTCCAGGTGCAGGACCTGGCACTTGGCATTGTTGAACTTCATGCAGTTGACCTCAACCCATCGGTGCAGCCTATCCAGATTCTCCTGCAGAGCCTTCCTATCCTTGAGCAGATCGACACATGCACGTAACTTGGTGTTGTCTGCAAACATATTGAGGGTGCACTTGATCCCCTCATCCAGGTCATTGATAAAGATATTAAAGAGGACCACCCCCAGTACCGAGCCCTGGGGGATGCCACTAGTGACCAGCCTCCAGCTGGATTTGGCTCCATTCACCATGACTCTTGGGCCTGGCTATCCAGCCAGTTTTTAACCCAACAAAGTATCCACCAGTCCAAGCGAAGAGCAGCCAGTTTCTTGAGGAGAATGCTGTGGGAAACGGTGTCAGAAGCCTTGCTGAAGTCAAGGTAGACCACATGCACAGCCTTTCCCTCATCCACCAAGCGCGTCACTTTGTCATAGAAGGAGATAAAGTTCGTCAAGCAGGACCTGCCTGTCATAAACCCATGCTGACTGGGCCTGATCACCTGGTTGCCCTGCAAGTGCCGCATGATGACACTCAAGATAATCTGCTCTATGAGGTTCCCTGGCACTGAGGTCAAACTGACAGGCCTATAGTTCTCCAGGTCTGCCCTCCAGCCCTTCTTGTAGATGGGCATCACATTTGCTAGCTGCCAATTGACTGGGACTTCCCCCGATAGCCAGGACTGTTGACAAATGATGGAAAGTGGCTTGGCCAGCTCCTCCGCCAGTTCTTGCAGTACCCTCCGGTGGATCCCATCTGGCCCCATTGACTTGTGCACATCCAAGTGCCATAGCAGGTTGCCAATCATTTCCTCATGGATAGAGAGGGCCACATTCTGCTCCACATCCCCTTCCACCAGTTCAGGGTACTGGGTATCCAGAGAACAACCGGTATTGCCGCTAAAGACTGAGGCAAAGAAGACATTAAGCACCTCAGCCTTTTCCGCATCTTTTTTAATGAAGTTTCCCCTCTCATCCAGTAAAGGATGGAGATTGTCCTTAGTCCTCCTTTTTGTGTTGATGTATTTGTAAAAACATTTTTTGTTGTCTTTAACGGCAGTAGCCAGATTGTGCTCCAGATGAGCTTTGACCTTTCTAATTTTGTCCCTGCACAGCCTCGCAACATCCTTATAGTCCTCCTGAGTGGCCTGCCCTCTCTTCCAAAGATTATAAACCCTCTTTTTTCTCCTAAGCTCAAGCCACAATTCCCTGTTCAGCCAGGCCGGTCTTCTTCCCTGTTGGCTCATCTTTGGGCACGTGGGGACAGACCGCTCCTTCTTGAAGACTGCCCAGCCTTCCTGGAATCCTCTGCCCTTCAGAACTGCTTCCCAAGGGACTCTTCCAACAGCTCAAAGTCAGCCCTCCGGAAGTCCAATACAGCGGTTTTACTGATCCCCTTCCTGGCTTCTCCAAGAATAGAGAACTCTACCATTTCCTGGTCACTCTGCCCAAGACAGTTTCCAACTACCACATCTCCCACCAGTCGTTCTCTGTTTGTGAAGAGAAGGTCAAGCGGGGCACCTTCCTTGGTAGCCTCACTAACCAGCTGCATCAGCAAGCTCTCTTCCACGCTCTCCAGAAACCTCCTAGACTGCTTTCTCTGGGCTGTGTTGTGCTTCCAGGATATGTATGGGAAGCTGAAGTCCCCCACGAGAACAAGCACTGATGATTTCACAACTTCTGTCAGCTGCTTCCAGAATTCCTCATCAGTCTCCTCATCCTGTTCAACAGTCTATAACAGACCCCCACCAGAATGCTTGCCTTGTTGGCCTTCCCGCTGATCCTAACCCATAGGGACTCAACCTTATCATTCCCAGCCTCAAGTTCCATGACATCAAAACACTCTGTAATATAGAGAGCCACACCACCACCCCTTCTGTGCTGCCTGTCCCTTCTGAAGAGCCAGACATTGCAGCACTCCAGTCATGAGAGTGGTCCCACCATGTTTCTGTGATGGCAACCAAGTCGTAGCCTGCCTGCTGCACGATGGCTTCCAGCTCCTCCTGTTTGTTACCCATGCTGTGTGTATTAGTGTAGATGCACTTTAGTTGGGCCATTGCCTTCTCTCCCGGCCTTGCCATTGTTCCCCCTGGCACAGCTCTAACAAACCTTGTTTCAGCCCTGTCCCCCTTCTTATCTAGTTTAAAGCCCTCTCAATGAGCCCTGCCAGCTCCTGGCCTAGGATCCGTTTTCCCCTTGGAGATAGGGACCCATCTGCGGCCATCAGGCTGGCTGCAGAGGAAAGCATCCCATTATGAAAAAAAAAAAATTAAAAAAAAAAAATCTGTGTTGGCACCAGCCTCTGAACCACGTGTTTATCAGGTGGGCTTTCTGTGTCCTCTCTGTACCCCTTCCTGCTACCGTTGGGATAGATGAAAATACCATCTGTACTCCTGCTCCATCCACTAACCATCCCAGTCCCCTAAAGTCTCATTTGATAGTCTTCAGGCTTCTCTCTTCAATGTCGTCATTGCCAACCTGGACTATCAAAAGAGGATAATAGTCAGAGGGGTGAACCAGGCTGGGAAGCTTTCTGGCAATATCTTCCCATCTAGATCCTTCACCCTCTTTGTAATCATATGTACTGACTGGCATGAATTCCATTTCAGATACCTAATGCTGTCTGTATTTACCTAGCTGTAGATTCCATCAGGGATCAGCTTCAAGGCTCAGGATTATCATGACAAAGCAGTTTTGTACAACCCGCAAAGACAACAACAAAAGAAAGTCTTAAAGAAAATGCTTCCAGAAGAGTGGTTAGGAGAAAATCTGTCATGGTTGAAAGTGAATGGGAAAATAGGAAACAAGATTCCCAGTATGGATTGGAATTATAAAAAATCTTTAAAATTAAGTTGGAAAGGTTCAACTTAGTATAGAAATAAATAGAGTAAGGGAATTATTTAAGTTATGGCATGATGTAAACCATTCAAATCTGAGTAGAAGAGAACTATAGGGCAAATTATATGAAACCAAAACTTATACATAGCCGGGCATAAAATTACTTAAATAATTCCAAGGAACTTTGTCTTTTACTAACAGGAATATACAGTTGTGACTCTTCTGTCTTCCTAATTATAAAGTGTTTTCTAAGTAAACATCCTTTTTTAATGCTATAACAATGGGATATGCCCCATTTCACCTGCTCACGTAATCTAGAGGAATAAATAATGCAGAACCAAGCCAGTAATTGACTGAAGAAAAAAAGAAAAGGAAAAGAAAAATCATAAAGATGCCAGCATGATACCAAATGAAAGCATTTGGTATCAGCTCCCCCCCAGTATGGGGGCTTAAGTCATTGATCTGTTTTATTCTGTGGGGCACTTTGTTGTTGTCTCTGCTTGGACTTAATGAAGGAGTTGAACTGCGTGATCAAGTGCAAGATGAGATCAATTGTCCAGTTATTCATAAACAAAGAAACTCAATATATTTTTCATTCTTTTAACTGTCAAAACTGTCAATTAGATGAATTTTTAACTTGCATCATGGAGTAATTAATAAAGTTTAAAAAAAATATTTGTTTGTTTGTTTGTTTTTTAGTTAGATTTTTTTTTTTTCCATAGGAATGAGACCAAGAAATAGGTCAAAGTATATTTTGGCCATATGTAATGCTGAGGACAAACTCAGAATCCAGATGTACTGCTGAGTCATGGTTATTAAGGGTCTTGAAGCAAGTCTCATTGCAACTAGGATCCCAAGAGAAAAGAAATATCCACAGTGCACTCCTGGTTTGAAGTTGAATCTCTCAATTATTTTTTTTTGTTTCTTTCCTCCAACTTCCTCCTTCTTGCCTTTTTCCTTCTTTTCTTAATCTCTTTCTCTATGGATTCTTTTTTTCTTAAAAGAAAGCCTCTTATACTTTCATTCATTAACACAAAATCATGCATTCAAACCTTTCTCCTCTTTTTTTATGCTATGTGCCAGTTTACCCAAGCTTGCTGATTACTCTAAATAGATTGATTTTAACTAAAATATTGAATAAAGTCACTTGAAGACAAAAAATATTTCAAAATAAAATATGAAAACATAGGGAAGAACAGATTAATTTGATGATGAGTTACCTGAGAAAATATTAACGGTAGAGAGAACCCACACTTTTCTCCCTTTTTAAAATACTTCTTGGGTGTCTTAGTATTTTACAATGTATTACCTTGGGTGTTATGAACATAAAAAAAATCTCTTAAACCATGCCATCTTCAGAAAATTAAATCTGGTATATCTAGTACATGAAAATATTCAGCTAAAAAGAAAAAAACTTTCAATTTACTATATATATATATATATATCATTTATAATTCATCATTAGGGTAGGTCTGAAGGATCTGAAAATCCATCTTCATAGCTCTAAAGATATTTCTGATTTATAAGAGTTTGTCTTTCTTGGGAATTACATAATTTTATATGCATATAACATTAAGTTTAATTTTCATGGAAATTACTGTTGCTCCCACAATTTTTACTTGATTTCATGTTTTTAAACTATTTTTGACAATTCTTTCATTAGTTGGAGGGAAAGCTAACCATGTTATGTTGTTATTACATGTTATTTACAATCAGTACATATATTCTAGTAGCATTCAATGGCACCACCAGTCATGGCTCTACCCCTCAAAACGGTTATAACAATTCAAGTCAAATATATGCAATTGTGGTATGAAACTAAGAAGAAAACTTTTCCTCTTTATGACAATATTTGCATTATTTTATTTTTTAAAATTAAATCTATAAATAGCCTTTCAAAAATAAATGATCTCTGTAAACCTACTTAAGACACATATCGCAATAATAAAGGCTTTATGTAGTGTTACTCCTCACCTTAAAGATTTTTTTCCCCCCAGTGGTTAGTACTGCAGAAATGGTCTGAAGAACTGAGATTAACTAAAAGATGCAGTGTGTTGTAAAATAAGATTCTTGGGATGAAAAATAAATGTTTTTCCATAATAAAAAACATTTACATTTCAATACTGTTTTTGTAAAATATAGATAAATAATATAGTGAGAAAAAAAAATCACTTTCACAGCTGACATTCAGCATGTGCCACAATTCAACTTTTACCAAAATATCAGACTATTTTTTTTTCTATCCAGTTAGTGAAAGTTATCTGAAACTTATGTGAAAACTTCTGCTGAATCCCACAGTCAACACTTCTGCCGCACTCCTAACAAGGAAAAAGCTTTTCTTTTGTTTCAAGTATTAATGGAAGGTGTAACAATTTGACAGGGAACAGTTTTGGTTTTAAAACTAGTGTCATACTCAGTTGAAGAATGATCAACCAATACACTAAACAACTCATATTAAAAGTTCCTTGACTAAGATTGATTTTTGTAATTACTGGATTTCTTTTTTTTTTTTTTTTTTTCTTTTTTCCTGGTACTGTCTACCAGTCTGTGTTTACTGGTGTGACATTCATTTTCTTAACAGCAAGCTTTTATTCAGAATTGTTTCTATACCTGTCTGGTTGTTGCAGACATGTTCTTTATGAAAGTGTTAATGGAGTTCAGGAAAACTGCCAAGAATTACCTCTAAGTGTCAAGGTCGTCTTTCTCTTGTGGAGTAACTGGAATGGACCAAAGCCTATGGGACACCGGAAAGAATTTTGCTAGTAATCTTGGCTGTGTGCCAAAATAGAGCATTTGTTTTCTCAACCCAGGACTTTCCCAATAACAAATTATTTTCAGCCATCGCTTTTTCTCAACACCACAGAGAAATTAAAATATAAAGCTGTTGGTTACTGAAAATGTCCATGGTCATACAGATCACCTCTCAAAGTACAACTGCCTTAAGGCAAGTACTTTGTGAATACCAAAATTATTGTGACTAGTGGATTGGATTTTCCTCTTGTTCATTGATTACTCAGCATACTGTCTCTGCAAAGAGGTATAAACTCTGCTTTTATCGGCAATCACATTTGATTGCAGACTTCAAGCCTTAGATAGATAAATAGATAAATGGGTGAGACAGAGATACATGGAGTTGCAAAACTATCTCTTTGAAGGCCTTGGACTTGTAAGCAGTTCCAACACACAGCATATAATAGGATATTAGTTTAAAGTCGCTCATGCATGAGGTGATCTGTGGCATAACTCTACATGAACAGCACCTTATCAACTCTCATGTGAGGTCACTTTCAACCTCAGTGATGAAAACACAGCATGCAGCATAAATCTGTAATTCTCTCTGGCTCTGAATTTTCCTGAAAGCAACAAAGAAGTGATAACAGATGGACTAATGCAGATACTGTTAACTCACCCTTTGAAGTGTTTATGAACTAGAGACAGAGCTTGCTCTCTCCTTTTCTCACAGACACGTACACAACATACAGGCATACACAACACCAGTATGCATTCATTCATACTTCTAAACAGAATTCAAACTGAACCTAAAATCTAAGTTCAGCCTCACAAATTCCAGAAAAAAACAAACAAATAAACAAAAAAATACACACAAAAAAATAATAATAATATGAGCTACAAAAGGAGATGGCCTCTGTGTTTCAATGTTAATACCAAAGTTACTTTTTAAGTGCTGCAGAAGGATGTTCTACCTGACTAATTTAAGCACTGAAATTTAAGTGAACTAGATCTTCTTGAGAATACTTCAAAGGCATTTTATGATACATCTATTAATATTTAAGGAACTGAGATAACTACCTCTGCAGAAGTGCTTTACTAGAGACCTACAATCTGAGTTTAAGTAGTTGGATATGTATGTTAGATTAGATAATACAAAGCCTTTTTTTTCTTCTTTTTTTTTTTTTTTTTTTTTTTCCCAAGGTCTAATCATCTGAAGTTGGAAACAGTTCTGCAGCTAGCCTTTTAATACATTAACCTAAGCAGCTGGTAGCTTACATGAAAAATGTTTAGGGAAAGGAATATCACAGAGTATTGTGGTTTAACCTAGCAGGTAACTCAGTCCCACACAGATGTTTGATTACTCCCCCACACCCACATCCTCCACAATGGGATAGGGGAGAGAATCAGGGAAAATTTTAAAACCTTGTGTGTTCAGATAAAGGCAGTTTAATAGGACAGAAAAGGAAGATTAACAGTAACAGTAACAGTAACAGTAACAGTAACAGTAACAGTAACAGTAACAGTAATAGTGATGTACAAAGCAAGTGATGCACAATGCAATTGCTCACCACCCACTGACTGATGCACAGCCTGCCCCTGAGCAGTGGTCCCCCCCAACTCTAGCCAGCCACCCCATATAATTGACATGACACCACATGACATGGAATAACCCTTTGGCTAGTCTGGGTCAGCTGTCCTGGTTCTGTCCCCGCTCAGCTTCTTGTGCACACCCAGACTCATCACTGGCAGGGCAGTGTGAGAAGCTAAATGTCCTTGGCTTAGTGTAAGCACTGTTCTGCAACAATTAAAACATTATTGTATTATCGTATTATTAACATTATTCTCATCCTAAGCCCAAACCACAGAACTATACCAACTATTAGGAGGAAAATTAACTCTATCCTAGCAGAATCAATCCACTTCATCTTCTGATGAAAAGTCAAGAGATCCAAATGGCTTTTTTTTTTTTTTTTTTTTTTGACTGGAAGTTGTTGCTTTTTGCTTCTCAATACTATACAGAATAAAAATTGCTTGTGAAAGAGGACATGTTGTTAACGCAGATATTTAGACAGAGTGCTGAAAATGAAAACCTTTTAGAGCTATTCCTCTGATACCCTGTCATTCTGCCACCTGAGAATGACAGTCTGATAGTATGCAGCGTGAGGCAGGGAAATTTCACTTTGAAAACATCATCAGTCCTTGTACATCTGTTAATTAAAGCAATCTGCCAGTGTTCCTCTTAGGCATGCAATGAATCAGTCCTACGATAACGTGACACACTTTCTCTGCTGCTGTAATAGAATTGAAAGTAACACATTTATTTATCAGGTGGCTACATTTCCTTGTCTGATAAGGGGGTTTGATTGTCACACTATCACTATCTGGTCTAGCTGTGAGGTACTGAAGTTTTTCAGTTTGTTTTAGTGAAGTTATAAAAAACACGTGGACCAGTTTTCTGCTGGAACATTCAAAAACTATTTTTCCCTTGGACTTGGATAATGGGATTTTTACTCTATATTGCTATAGAACTCGTGAGCAACAGCTACTGGCAACAGATCTGCAACAAAAATACTTTTTGGTCTTGAAAATCTTCGGACACAATTAAAAGCTTCAAATAAATTTCAATTTCAGTCTTAAAATAGGCTCACGTTTCTGACAATTTTTAATTCTTATCAACTGGCATTAAAAAGTATTACCTTCCCTTAACTAATGGCAACAAATCTAACTTCAGGCACTTACATTAAGTACCTTTCTCCTTATTGTTAATCCTCAAAGAGTTCTGAACCAAGAGAAATTTAAATTTAACCTATTTACCAAAAATCAAGTACAGGGAAACACTGAATTATTAATTGAATCTTAGAGTCATAGAATGGCTGGGCTGTAAAGGACCTTACAGATCATCTAGTTCCAGCCCCACCTGCTGCCATAAGCAGGGATATCACCCACTACATGAACTTGCCCAGGACCCCATCCAACCTGTCCTTGAACACCTCCAGGAATGTGGCAGCCACAACCTCTCCGGGCAACAGGTTCCAGTGTCTCACCAACCTCAGACTAAAGAATTTCCTCCTAACACCTACTTTAAATCTCCCTTCTTTTAGTTTACAACCCTTACTCACTCCTTATCCTATCACTACACCCCGTGACAAAGAGTCCTTCTCAGCTTTTCTGTAGGCCCTCTTTAGATACTGGAAGGCCACTAGAAGGTCTCCCTGGGGCCTTCTCTTCTCCAGGCTGAACAACTCCAACTCTCTCAGCCTGTCTTCATACGAGAGGTGCTCCAGCCCTCTGATCAAAGCCCTCCTTTGGACTCATTCTAATATGTCTGTGTCCTTCTTGTGCAGGGGGCCCCAGAGCTGAATGCAGTACTCCAGCTAGGGTCTCACAAGAGCAGAGTAGATGGGAACAATCACCTCCCTTGACCTGCAGGCCATGTTTCTTTTGATGCAGCCCAAGATATTGTTGGCTTTCTGGGCTTCAAGAGCACATTGTGTGGTGGTTTCACTCAGGTTGGCAGCTGAGCTCCACTACAACCACTCTCTCACTCCCCCTGTTCAAATGGAAAGGGGGAGAAAATGCAACGAAATGGGCTCAAGAGTTGAGATAAGGATAGGGAGATCACTCAACAATTATTGTCATGGGCAAAATAGACTCATCATAGGGAAATTAGTAAAGTGTATTGCCTAATACATTTTATTTCTATAAATATATGTTGCATAATACTAACAAACTGGAGAAGTGAGAAGCAAAGGAAAGAAACTAAAAACACTTTCCTCTCATCCATCCTCTTCCACCTCCTCTCCCCAAGCACTGCAGGGGAATGGGAGAGTGGGTGTTGCAGTCAGTCTATACTGCTTTGCTTCTCTCCATGGGCTGCAGCCTGCTCCTGCACGGGCTCTCCATGGGCCGCAGCCTCCTCCAGGCCACATCCACCTGCTCCACCGGGGGCTCTTCCACAGGCTGCGGTGTGGAGATCTGCTCCATGTGGGACCCATGGGCTGCAGGAGGACAGCCTGCTCCACCAGGGGTCTCTCCACAGGCCACAGAGGAACTTCTGCTGCATGCCTGGAGCACCTCCTGCACTCACCTTGGGGGCTGCAGAGCTAGGTCTCACTCCTCCCTCTCATAGCTGCAGTTGAGCACCATTTTTTTTCCCCTTTCTTAAATATGCATTCACAGAGGTGCAAATAACATTGCTTATTGGCTTGGCTTTGGACAGCAGCAGGTCCCTTTGGAGCCAGATGAAACTGGCCCTTACACAGGACAGTTTCTGGATTACACAGGACAGTTTCTGGATTCTTCTCACAGAAGTCACTCCTGCAGTCCCCCACTACCAAAATCTTACCCCATAAACCCACTGCAAATTTCTGTCCCATGCCAAGCTTCTCATCTACAAACACCCCCAAGTTATTCTCCTCAGGGCTGCTCTCAATCCATTCTCCACCCAGCCTGTATTTGTTCTTGGGGTTGCCTCAGCCCAGGTTACCCTTGGCCTTCTTGAACTTCATGAGGTTCACACAAATCCACCTCTAGAGCTCAGGTCCCTTCCTTTCAGTGTGTCAGACACACCACACAGTGTGGTGTTATTTGCAAACTTTCTGAGGGTGTACTCAATCCCACTGTCCATGTCACTGACAAAAATGTTATAGCACCAATCTCAGTACTGACCCCTGAGTAACACCATTTGTCACTGGTGACAGTATTCTGCTTCTGTGCAGAAAGTTTTGATGATGGGTTTTCAGAGACTGCAGAAGAACAAAATTAAACAACAACAAAAAGAAACAACAACAACAACAACAACAACAACAACAACAACAAAAAGATATAAAAACAACAACTTAAACAGGTTTCTAGCCAGGGATTTAATATTTCATTGCACTGACTCTTTAAAGAACAAAAACAAAAATATGTTTGGATAGCCTGCTGTTCTAGCTCTACAGCTTTAAATTGATTATATTTCTTTAATGTGTTGTCTGATATCTTTGCCTACTGCAAAGCATATATCTGAAACAGCATGTTTTTAAACTAGTCAGCACGTCTGGTGTGCTCTGAAACAATCAACCTTCACTTTGAACAGCTCAGCTCAGACAGCACCTCTTAGGTTGCTGCTTTTAAAGTAATGCAGATGGTGTCTTTTCCTTGAATTGAAATTATATAAAAAATCCCGTGAACAATTCTTCTTCAAAATGTAACCAGAAATCTTTAGAAAAAAATAACTCTCTTAAAAAGTAATACTAATCCTCTTAAGAGATTTTACCTTTTATAAACTTCAAACATAATTTGCTCTCTATTGTTAACAGAAGTGCCAACACACATTGGTTATTCTTACCTCTGGAATAAATATTCTATAATTATCATAGATTGCCATGCATATGTGGTAAAGAACATCATATGTATAATGGGATTTAAAAAAAAAAAAAAAAGTCAAATCCCAGAAATCCCAGCACAGTTTTGCAAACCAGCGTCATACAGTGAAATCTTGGAAACCCGTAGACAGTGATCCACAACTAGAACTTTGTATGTGATGCTGAAAGATAAATGAGAGATAATCCTTACAAAAAAATGAAAGCTTAAAATGATTTATGAAAATACCCATGTTAAACTATCAGTAAAGGTGAAACTTTACTGACTTGGAGCTTGTGGTTAAAACCTTACAAGACAACAACAGTTATGGATGGTAAAATTAATCTTTGGGATTCAACACAGATGTCCAATGATTCATTCTGGGATTCAGTAAGCATGTGGTATTTGAATTATAAATTTATAGATTTAAATCCCTGATTTAAAATCATGATTAGGCCTCTGAGTCTAATGGGATGATTTCTACTCTTTCCTGATGATAACAATCAATATCTAAGCCATGATAGGGTTGTACTCCCAGACGCACAATGGTGCAACACAATGATCACCATACCTGTCTTCCGCTCTGTCCCAAACTATGAAGGATTCAACAAATAGAATCAAGAGGAGTTGAGTAATGCTGAAATCCTAACCATAACCCAAAAGGGAGATGACGAAAAAAGTCATGTCCAGGTCTGTGGGAACAAAAATGACTTAATTCCCATCCAACTCAAGGTGTTCCAGTCAGCCTGACTGAGAGCTGGATAATCATAGAAGAATAATATCAGGGATCAGCAAAGCTCTAAAGATATAGATCCTTTCAAAAGCATGGACATTCCCATATATTTCTTCATTGTGTATATGCATATAGTTTTGTCTGAAGATATTGATTTCATATACATACTGTACCAGCACTCTTGAAAACTCATAAAAATAATACATGCAAATAACTATGCCTGAAAATGAAATGACACCCCTTGAGCTCTAATTTAGTCCCTTGGGAATATTTTGTTTCTTTTTGATCATTATTCCTGTTGTTTGGTTACAATGTTACTGTAGTAAGTTTGTTATGCCTGATTATATATTTATGAATTTATTTTTAAAGGAAAAATCCCTTACGTATTTCTAATATTGAAGATTTAAAAAGAAATTATTCCCTGATATGTGTTTCTGCTTTGCAGATATCTATACCAGCAGCAACATTTCATAGTTTTCTTCCCTAATGAGTTCAAACTATCCTAGTGTCTGACTCAAGCACTTAACTAGATGGTGAAAGATAAATGTTATGCTCCTATACCTTATCTCAGTAGAATCTTTATGCCTTTTGAAAAAGCTTTAAAATAAAAATAAATAAATAAATAAATAAATAAAAAGGAAGAATAAGATAACATTGTCAAGGCAGCAACTGTTAGCAGAACTGACCTAAAATGTTAATGCTCATTCACAAAATGTCAGTAGTTTGAGAATAAAAGTAAAAGCCAGAAAGTGGTATTATTGTCCTGTAGGCTAAAAAAGATTTGTGGATTTAACTTCCATAGAAAAAATTGTTAAAATTTGCATTACAGATTTTAATGCACAAAGGAATGCAGTAAAAACAATAACAATAGCAAATGAGGTTTAGGATTCATCATATTAGCATTTAAGTATTATAAGAAGTATTGAACTTAAAATTTTTGGAACAAGTGACTAATTGGTACAACTTTTGCTATCTTCTTTTGTACCAACTCTCAACCCTATACTCACTAACATTTCCTTTACTGCTATTGCCACTAAATAAATTTTATTTTTATAGTAACACATAAGAAAGAGAAAAATCCCAGAGTACTAACCACCTACAGAGTAAAAGTGATTAACTGATGTTTTATTTTCTAGTCTGCATTTGAGAAAGTTTATTTGAGAAAGCAGTAAGCTGTTTTTTTGTGGTTGTTGTTGTTGTTCTTTTTACTTTTATCTCAGTGAAGTGTCATGCAAGGTGGTACTGCTGTATAAGTAGATTTTCATGATTAAAATTGTTATGCCTGCATAAAGCTACAGTGAAAAAAATAAATAAATAAAAAAGAAGAAAATGTTTTTTGTAAACATACTGAAAGAACAGTGCCTGTTCCTCCAGTTCCATAATAATCAGATAGGTAATTCTACCAGCAAAATGTTGAAGGTCACTTTCTTTTTGCTTTTCCTTTTTACTTCAATTACAAACATTTTCACTGGGTTTCATTAATTTTTTTAGGGAGGCCAGTTTACCTCATTACATACTTGCTGAATCAGGTTACTGAGTAAATGACATCATGTAGGACAAAAGTTAACAATTGAAATATCCCATCAAAGAGTTGATATTTGCATTTAATGTCATTTGAAACACAAATCTGAATCATTAACTCTAATTCATCAGAGTAAAATCCAGCCTGAATTCCCTCTTTAATTACCTGGATAAAGGCCGTTGAGTCTTTTCAACATATGAGCATTCATTTACGAATCAGAAAGATTTTTTTCTTAGTCCTCAGGCAATCCAGTCTTGAAGTCTAGCCTTAAAATCTAAAGTAACGATTAATTTTAATACGCTATCAATACTACAGAAAATACTAGATGCTAATACAGTTCATATGGCTATGCATCCATTAGATATATTCAATGTATCTAAACACAGTCTTACAAACTATCCAAATGCTATTTAACATTTTGACTAAGAATGACTACTCATCCTTCTCTTAAATTGCACAGTCCAAAGGACATCATCAGTAAAAGAACCATGAAAAACTTAATGAAAAATGTTCTATGAATTAAAACAGGTCCGCTTTGGTACCTTTCTCGGCCAAATGTCAGTGAAGATACAGGTCAGGGTGTACTATTCAGTTAGTCTTGAAAAATATGTAGCACAGGTTGCAATTAAAAAGCATGAATACCTATAAAAATGTAATTGTACCTTTTGTTATTCAAAAAGTATTTTTGTTTATTACTTATCAACATAAAACGCACCAGCAGAGATTCAAGATGTGAATGCAAATCTGTTATTTTTTGGATCTGTGAAGCCTTTGCTTAGGAACAAGTTATACCAAATCAAATATTTCCATCCTACTGTAAGTCAATTATCCTACAAGTTAGAAAGGGAACAGCGTGTGTATAATATGATGATTTTATGCTTTTGTAGTGCAGCCTCTCTTTCTCCCATATGCAAAATATGTGAAAATACATGAAGTATGTGAATACAGATGGTGTCTTTTAATAGATTAGGACTAGTTATCATTTAATTTACTTAATATTTTTGATTTTCACATGACTGGGATATCTCAGGGCAGGTGCTTACTTGATATGCAGTGACCCGCTGAGAACAAGAGTACTACCTTTGTAACAGGAAATACTGTACTGAAGTTTATTCATGGTTCAGTTCAATCACTGACATAGGAATAAAGATGTTCACATGTGCAAGATTTAATCTTTCATTATATATATGACATTTTAATTTTAATTTTAATTTACATTTTAATGAGATCTAACAAATACACTATTCCTTGAACAAAAATAAAGGGTGCTTCTGTATAGAAAATGTTTTTAATTTATATATATGTATATATATTTACCAGTAAATAGTTATTAGTGACATGATTTAATGGTAGACTTTGCAGTGCTAGGTTAACAGTTAGACTTGATGGTCTTGGAGGTCTTTTCCAACCTAAATTATTCTATGATTTTGTGTTTTAAATTCCTGATATTTGGTAACTGAAGTTTCCACATTTGACAATGTTCTATAAATGTTCCAGTCATTTAAACAAAGTTGAGGAATGAAAATTTCAGCCATTGCTTTTCTGTTCTTAAGAGAATTTGGCTGACTTTTATAAGTATTATAAGGGTATTATAGGGTATAAGTATCTCATCCCACCACCACATGTTATTTCATGTTCATATAGCTACAAAAGAACAGTAATGACCAAGTACACCAATACCTTGTGATACCGAAGAAAATAAAGAAGCACATCTGGCACTGATAACAATTAGGTTTTTTAGATCTCCTGGTTTGACTGGATACAGTCCTGAAGAAGAATAAACACCCCTGCCTTCAGGGTCCCTGGAAAATTGAATAGGCAATTGCAAGGCTGGAATGTTATTTTCAATTTCTCTAGATATGTGTAATAACCTGTAATATGTTACTTCACCCTTATTTTTTTTTCCTATACTTCTTTAGTTACACAGTGAACAATTTTGGGCAGGCACACTCCCTTATGAATTATGTAAAAAGAGGCTTTTCAAAGACTGTTAGGTACAACTGGAATTGAACTGACAACTGAAATACAAATTAAAAATGAGTAAGAAGACCATGCTTATTTTTCTTGCTCTCCTTCTTCTATTTGTATTGGTCAGAGTTGTCTTGCATTCGTACATTTACTAACTTCCATGGCACATCATGAAAGGGGTGATGAGGATTATTCTAATGACAGCAAACAGCATCACCTACATACTTAGTCAAGTAGTAGAGGGTAACATGAATATCTGGTTTGCAAAATACAGCTCATGGTATTGAGAAGGGGTGAAAGAAGTGTTTCAGGTTGTGTTGTGGTCAACAAGAATTTATGGTTGTCATAACTGCAGTCTTTCAGTTTTGTTTGCTGGATTCTTTCTATTTCTACAAATGCTATTAATAATGTTTTATTAGAAATATAAGTTACATTTCTTCTTCATCGGTTCATTTAATGTGGATTTTGCATTTTGTTTGCAATGTGCACTCTCAAGACTTCTTGCATGTTCATATTTCTAGACTTCAGGAAAGTTCAGAGTTTTGTCAGTGTGCATGGGAAGTGTGAAATAAATGTTCTGGGCAAGGGAGAACTTGTGGAGTGGATCTTGATTTTTGTTAGCCGTTATGTATGTTTTTTCTTTAATGAAAAAGGTAACTGATAATATGGATATAGGAGTCCTAGTTTGTTGATATCTAATCACTATCAGTATCCTGAGATATGGAGAACCTTCTTAGTGTTTGTGAAAAAAAAAAAAAAATGCAGAACAATGGGAAGCAATTTTAAAAATACGTCTACCTACCACTTGATTGACAGCAGAAATAAAAAGTGATTTTATATACTTAATATTATTATGACTAATCAAATTGGTTTTGTGTAGCATCTTAGAAACTAAATAAACATATCAAATATTCTATCCTATAGGTGAGATAGAAACTCTAGATTTCACAAGACTTCACTAGGAGACACTTCTAAGCTAGTTGGAATTAGTTATTTTACCAGAAGTGCCGGTCTTTTTCCAATTGATAAAGCCAACTGGTTGATTCCAGGTGTTGAACTTTCTGAACTTTGCTAATGTTTGGTGAGAAGGACTCTCACCGACATGGATTGTTTACCTTCTCTTTGTATGTATTAGGATTTGATTGTGGATTTTGCTGATGGACTTATTTCTGCCTTATGTTTTTTTGTTTGTTTGTTTTTTGTTTGTTTTCTGGTGTTAAGCTCTTTAATACAAAACATTTCTTTTGTGGTATGACAAAAGTGACTTGTGAAATTACTAAGTCTTGTAAAGATTTTAGGCACATCAAAGAGTCTCCTCTTAAGTAGTCTTAATGTCAGTGAAAATGTATCTGACAGATGACAAGTAAATACGATCTTTTGTAGAGTATACAGTGTATACAGGACTTAAAACATGATTTGCCAAAGACAACATTATTATTTTTTAATCTTCATTCTGAAGAATTTGTATGTTCATATTGTTTGCTACTTCTGAATATTACAGTCATGCTGATTAATTACCTGACAGAGCCAACATTTACCCAACACATCCTTATCCTTGATTCCCGAAATATATCCTGCTCAGTGTAAATGTTCGTCTCTTAATGGCAATCACAGTATGTGGGGCTGTCTGGAATATTAGATGGCCATTAACAACAATATATCATTCTCTAGCTCTGCTGAGTGTTTTAAAAGCAAAATAATCAAATTGTGTGCTTCAAATTTTGTTTAGAAATGGACATCATTGGATGATATGGGCTGAATTATTGCAGCATAAACTCTGCCTGCACAAGTTAAAAGATTTTGATGGCCACATTTTTATTGCTAATTGTCCCAGCTTTAAAAAAATAATTTACCAGGAGATATTTAACCAGCATCTGTTTTCTTTTGGGATTCACTTTTATACTAAAGATATTTCTAGCATCTCCTTCAGCTTTTATTGTAAGGGTTATTATATTATTATATCCATGAATTGCTATGGATACAAACAGCTGGATGAGTATATTAACCTCCAAAATACTTAAGAAACCCTGTAAGGGCCAAATTGGAGAGGGGGGAGTGGGAAGAAGAAAAAAAAAGACATACAGAACAGCTGCCAGTCTTTCCATCTATACAATATTTAACTATTTAACTATATCAACAAAGAACTGAAAAATATTTTTATATTTAAGTAATTATTCAAAAGTTGGGAAGATTTTAACTTTATTCTTTCATTGAATAGTTGCAGCTAGAGTCATTTCCATTCCATTGTCCTTCTGGCAACCAAAATGGGAGATAAAAATACTGTCATCAAAGATGATGACAGTACATCAAAGTATGCAGCCCAAGAACAAATGAATTCTATTTCCTGGTCAGGATTTATATGTGTAGGATATATACAGGATTTATAAATTTGTATATACGTGCATTCATTTTGGTATAAGGGGATTGTTTGCTCGTTTGCCACCAAACATTACCACTAACTTTAAAAAATATACATATAAAACAACTTAAAAAAATAATCAAAATAAATCCTCTATTCTATTCTACATTTCTTTCATATTTTGATTGTTACTGTTGTGAAGATCAGAAAAACAGTCATAAAAACAACTCTGATAAATCATATTTAGAGTTCATCTCTTAATCTCTGATATTCCTAAGATTATTTCCACAGTACTTTAATATTGTCTATGTATATCCATGTATCCATATGTCTATGTAGGTACATTAAAATGGGAGAATCTGATGGTGGGGTAGCCAATGTATATACACTAAGTAGTAGAACAGTAGAACAGAAAGAAGCAGAGAAAAACCCAAGAGAAAGATGAAAGAAAAAGACCGTAAGTCAAGCATTAAATCAGCAAAGGAAAAAAAAAAAAAAAAAAAAAAAAGATTAGAAGAGATATGATATGACAAAACTGTATGAAATACCCCATACTCTGAAAGACAACAAAAACATAATGATGTTTTACATCTAGCAATTACACTCAAGAGCACAAATAAAGTAACAAAGTATTTTATGGAGTCCTGTGGGACTAGTCTTAATATGCAGAAATAAAAGCCTGTGCATGCCTCAGGGACTGGCACGTATGTGACATAAAACCTCACAGAATAACAAGAGGACAGGAGAGGAGGGGTGAGAGGAGAAAGTTGAGAAGTGGGAAGGAAAGGAAGGAGTAAACCGAGGAAACAGAAGGGCAAGCAGAGATTTGTAAGATCCTTTTGGATTCAGCAAGCTTGAAGGATCTCACATCTTTGTGAAGATACAATTTCCTAAAACTATTTTAGGGATAATTTCTAGGCCCAGAGTGTTTCACTGTGCATTGAGCTTCAAACTGCAAAGTCCAACACAAAGATTCACTTGGAACTATTAAATAAAATGACCCTCTGGAGACTTAGACCCATTAATGAATGGTAGTATTGAATCAACAGTTAAAGAAACATGTATCATGTCAGAAATATGAAGAATTCCAAAAGAAAAAAATGAAGGACAAAAAATGCAAAATTATTCTTTATATTTTTTTTACAAAGCCAGAGTAAACATCTTCCATTGGACAGATATAACCAAGTAATAAATATAATAGATGTTTGCCCTTCTTCTGCAAGTCATCTTGTTCAAAGGTAATCCATCTGCAGTAGTCATGACGCTACCAAAACTTTTTTTACACATTAAGAATTTCTATGAATAGTAATGATTGGCAGTGAATCACAGTGGAAGTATAACAATTTTCTGTACTTTCATAGCATTGTGAATAACACACTTAGACACTTTATTTCTGAATTTTGTTAATGTTTTAAATGAAGAGCCTATCAAGAAATCCATCTTATCTTGAAGCAGATAATACGACCTCTTATCCAAGCTTGAATAAAGCACTATAATTGCATTAGAAAAAATATATATATTTAAGCAATAATGTGAGACTTAATTGAATATTTTCCAGCATGAATTACATATTCATAATGATTTTTGTTGTTTTTGTTTGTTTAAAGGTATAAATTGCTTCATGTAATCTCCTTCACTTAATGTTTAGATGCTTCTTTTACCTTCTGGATCTTATTATTTTCTGTATCTCGAAATGCTGGCTATTGAAATTGAATCTGTCACTTTAATAGCTAAATTTTGTATAGCTTTCTTAAACTGGTACCACATATTTTCAGAATCAGGCCCTAATCCTGCAAATAGAATATTTGTTTTCTTACAGCTCTGGGTTCACTTCTACTGTGTCGTCAGATGTGAACTTGATTTTCTTGTATTCTGCATTAAATGAGATATCTAAAATTAAATTTCCAATACCTGATGGCATTTTTATTTTTTTAATAATAAAAACTAAAGTAAATGAAGTAAATAAATAATGCATTCCTATGCCATGCTTGTCATGCTTAAATTATTTAAATTCTGAAATTTAAACTAATTTTCTGATTTTTCATATCCATCTGTCAGTTAATCTATCCACCATTTCAGCTCTCAGTGTTATGATACTTGAGCACCTAATATAAATTGCACTCAAAATTGGTGTAAACCTTGTCCTGAGGTGCACCTAATTTTAGCTGATTTGATTTCCTGAATCTTTAAGCTTACTTTTTCTTTGTTTTTTTTTTTTTTTTTTTCTTTTTTTTTTTTCTCATTGGGGCTGAAAACTGCTCCCTGATATTCTCATTTTTACTGTAATTTTGTACAATTACATTGGGCAGGCAGTAATACCTATGTAGGAGAAGATGTATGGCTAAATAATGAATATAGGGGGATAGAAAAATAATCATCTCTCAAAGTTTCCTCTGTTCCCTCTTTTCCCTTTAATTTTATACTTCAACTTATTTTAGCCACTGGTTGTACAAACAAGAAACCTGACTGTAGAAAGTACATTATTAAAGAGAGACAAACAATATGAACAATAGATGAAAAGGGGGAAAAGCCCCACATAAATCCCGTGAGGAAGCTAGTAAGAAGAGGTCAATGTCTGAATGGCTGAGGTGGAACCTGATCAAGACTAGGTCTAGATCAAAAAAAATGAAGTAAAACAACAACATTTATATTGCCACAGTTCCTGCTAACAATCACATTATTAGAGTTGATCAGAAAATGATCTTTGTCATTAATGTTATTAGAAGTAGATACCTGGAAGCTAGAAGAGATCAACAGATTACAACAGAATGAAACTCAACCCTAGGCTGTTATTTAGGTCCAATACCTGAGGAAAGCTGTCAACAGTCTGTAATATAGTAAGGTTGTTCCAGAAAAAATTGCTTCTCTTTTTCTCCTCCTTGTTTCATGCTAGGCTATGCCATCTGTTCATTATAATCTCTATGGCAGGACTACTCACTGTCAGCTGAGGGACACAAAACTGTCTCTATGTACGTGGTATGTGAAGAGGATAAAGAATTGTTTACTGCTTCACATACAGGTCCATAACTCAGACATGTACTGACAGAGGTCTTATTCCTCGTTAATATTCCCTCTGTGGGTATGTTCTTCCAGTAACAGCCTGGTCCTTAAGTAACAGCTAAAGAAGTAATCTAGCAATCAGTCATACTGCAAATGTAATTTTGGGAAATGATGTGTTTCAAGACATTTTTGAATGATACTTTTTTATTTGTAATACAGAATTAAACTCTGAGTTACAGCTGACACCGTGAATCCTTTCCTATTACTCCTTGCTATATAGGCTTTTATTACTATTTTGTACAGACCACATGGGACTAAATTCTAAAATTTATGAATGCCATATTTATAATACACGTCAGTGAACAAGCATCAGGAAACCTCAGTTTTATAGGGGAATTAAATTAGGTTGTTATAGTAAAATTTATTGTTTAATCCGTGAAAGCTCTATAGACTTCAAAGGTTAGACCACCAAGTAATAAAGAAAGAACATCACAACCATAATCTCAATAAGCAGTATAACACAGATATAAAATAAAAATGGAAAGAAAGTGACAGAAATATATGGATATGCCCAATACAATTTCAAGTTCTGTTAGATTTGTCTATGAATTTGGAATATGATTACTGAACTATGGGCTGTCAGAAGTATATTTCAAGGTTTCCTTTTCTTCCTTTCTTCCTTCGTCCCCTTTCCTTCTATATCAAGAGACCTATTTGAAAATATGTTCTTAATCTGCATTATCTTTGTATAACAGGTGGAATGGATCCCACAGACTGTGGAAATAAGAGCCAAACATACTAAAATACAGTCTCAGAGTTTCCTGTCAAAATTTATTGTGCCACCAAATAGCCTGTGTATTGTTCTTTATTCACAATGAGACTAGGGCTTTCTAACAGTATGTAAATATATGTAAAATAGCGAGCAGAACACAAGGACAATTAGCAGCAAGGAAACACAATGTAACATTAAATACCAACATATATATTTTTGCTTTAGATTTTTAAAAACAGTCACCTGATAAGCTAGCAAACTCCAGTGATGTATAATGTTGACTACTGCATTAACAAAATACAGTGCTTTAAGTAGCTAGATCATAAATACAGATTATGGTGTCTTCCAGAGATGTTCCTGCACTCCAGCTGCCTGTAGCTGCATCTGCTCTGCATTGTTGACTCATCCTGAGGACGCTTTATGGATGCCACACTCCCTAGCCACAAATATTATCTGGCACTTTGAGCACCCATGGGGTACCCAGCTAGCATAGCAAGGCTTGCAGTCTTGAAGGAACATTGCCCTCAAAGGCATTTGTGAGGCTACTTCATGTGTAAGGTGGATAGTGCATCTTCCTGGTCACACCCATGTCAGGTACCCCAAATCTGTACCCAAGCCCCAAGTAAGGAGTCTAGGTACACAAGCTGCATGAGATGATTCTTCTAAGGTGCCAGTGAAGAGTTGCTACTTGGCCATATCACAGCACCTGCCAACAGCACACTTTGGAAAAAGACTTTAATGTAGTCATTCTGCTAACAATAACCAAAATTGATAAAAAGAGAATTTCTTATAGAACCAATTGTAAATGCAAATATACTCTTACAACATCAGGAGAACAGGAGAAAGAGGAAAATTGCCAGCTGTACTATTTTTGCCAACTACGAGTTACACAACATATATAGCTTCAACATGCACAAGCAACATGTTTCAGCCCTTCTACTTTTGGACCTTCCAATATTGTAGGTAACTTTGTATTAGCCTAAGTTTTCCAACTAACCAATTGCTTCTCTCACTCTGTGTTCAGGTCTTAACAGTAATAAGCATGTTAGTGATACACAAACAGAGGACCTGAACTGACAGAGATTAATTAATGACTCCCCAAAACACACCCCAAGGCTTCCCAGTACAAAGACACATCAAGCCTAGGAGACAGTTTCTCAGAATTACAGCTTTGTTGTTTTCCTCTCAAAATATTCATGAACCATAGAGAGATATTTTCAAATATTTCTTGTGGACATATTCAACACACACTGTTTCATGTTCTGAAAACCATTGAGATTTATATTTTGTCTCAGACTGCATATTATTCAACCTGCTTTTTCTGTTGAATAAATATCAGTGCTTACATTTACAGAACAGAGTATCTGCCTAATACAGATGGAAGACTAAGGTTATTCACAACATTCTGCATTCTGCAAAATACACGAAAGTTATGATGGAAAATAATTTAATACAGTAAATGAGTGGGTCTCTAAATTCCAAGGAGTATTAGTGATCTTTGTATTACAAACAAAAAACATTTCAGTCACCACTCTGTCTTATATCTGCACATATCTTCTATCTGCTGTGGAAATCCATGTTTCCTTTCTGTTGTGTTGTGTTGCAACTGTGACTGTGCCTCCTGTATGCTATGCAATAACATGTTAACTAATTAGAAAAGCACTTTTTTTTTTCTTTTTTTTTTTTCTTTTTTTTTTAATTCCTATATACCTACTGTCTGAAAAGGGTAAAAATTGAAATTGTTCCTGGTGTTTGACAAGTTCTGCTGAAGTAGTTTAAGGGCTATTAGTGGGGAAAGATCTATTAAAATAATAATAATAATAGTAACTAATAGGAAAAATAAAAATTTGCCTCTTTCACCTTCTCTTATGACTGCACAGGAGGGCTGAAATCAGCTGAAGAACTGCAGAAGGGGTCTGTGCTAAAGTTCCTGTGTGTGCTTTCATAAGTGTTAAGTTCATAAGTGTGCTTTCTATTCCTGGTTTTAACCCAGCTCATTAGCTGCTGATGGGTGATGTTTTTAGTGTGTTCACAGATTCTGAGGTAGATGCTGTTTGTGGTTAGAAAACCTGCAAAAATTGACTTGTTCAGCCTTTATGTATTTGCTCTTAGAGAATATCAAAAAGCAATGCCATATTGCAGTAAAAATTACTTGCATGAAAAAAATATTTTAAGGGAAAATATTGCACAGCTACATATTTCATGAATAACAACAACAACAACAAAAAATCTTATACTTTTATCTTAAATTTCATATTGTATAAAGAAAAGTGTAAATAAACCAAAATTATTGAACCTATGTATAACATATACTGGTATATTGTGTGAACTTGATTTTAAACTGAGAAGTTAAGAGGCAGGGCCAAAAATTCAACCTTGCTCTTCAACTTCAGTTTTTGCTTCCTCAATGCAAAAGGAAGGAGACATTTAATCAAATAAGCTTCAGATTTTTTACTTTAATAAAAATCAGACAAATTTTGTCTAATATAATCGTGTTTTCAAGATCATCTCCAATTGATGCTAGTGATAAGCTTAGAGGGAAAAGATGGGTGGGTAGAGAAGAACAGAAAGGGAGAAAAATAAAATTATAGAAGACTCAAGGAAAGAAATGACCTAAAAAATGGCAGAAACAGAGAGGGGTAGAATACACATTTAAAAAGTATTACTAGAGCTGGCTGAAAATTTCATCATGACTGTTATAAACCATATGCACACAAACCCTTCTGATCTTAAATGACATCCTATACCAAAAGCATTCAATATTTTAATGTCCTAGAGACTGAAGGATTTTATTAAAATTAAAAGCACAAAGCACTTCTACATGTAACTGGAAATTATTTTGCTATATCTTCCAAGCTATGTCAAGGTATGCTTATTTTTTCCTTCTATTCAATATCATAATATAGATTTTCCTAGAAATATAACTTGCTGTTCATGTATCTTTAAAAAAGGATTTTATTAAGGGAGATCTTTTTGTCCCCAGAATTCTGTTTTAGCAAAGCACAGGCACATAACATTGCAGAACCAATGTTGGGCAGGAGAGAGACAGCAAACAACATACAGCAGGGCATCGCTGTCTCCTGACTTGTGACACAGTGATTCATGAAGCAAATATTGCTGATGAAAAAGGCTTGCTACTATGACTAAATGAACTGTCTTAGTTTACTTCTTTAAATTATTTTAAACTACTATTTGCCCTGGGAAGTAAATAAAAATCTCACCAGGAAATCTCTCCTTCCCCTGCCCTTCCCCCTTTCCAGTTCTTCTCTTTGCACAATCTTTCCAGAAGCCAAAGTGAAATAGGTTCTTTAATTGAATAAATTGTTTGCTTATATTTCATTCATTGGTGATCTTTGAAGTGCACCTAAGGAGGAAGGAGTTTTTCATGCAACAACATAGGCTATTTTGACATGATTTTCTTCTTATCAGAACTCACTAATTCAAAAGTAGACTGAAGTTTAAGAAATCAGGTTGAATCAGTTGTAAAACTGCAGACTGGCAGATTTGTTCATGTGTGGTTTACCTTCAGGCTGTTCCAGGTTCACAGATGGGCCAGGACAAAGCCACACCTTGTCCCTGAGCATTGTCCTATGCAGATGGCACTCTCAGCCTTGGCATATCCACTTTCCACTTTGTTCCCTACTTATGGTTAAACATATTATGCTAAAAATGTGGACAAGGTGTTCCACTTTCATGCCCCCCCCAAGACACTGTAACATTCAAGCTGTTAAAAATAAGTCCAAAGCAAACAGTCTTGTTCTTAGGAACGTGGAGCCATACTGAAACTAGGGACTATGAAACTAGGGACCTGAAACTACACACCACAAGCCTGAATTTATTTTGGAGAGTCTCAGCATATGAGAAACAATGACAAGGAGATATGACCAGATAGACATGAAAAGGAAGCCTACATGAACTTTCAGGCCCTAGACAAAGAAGCATCGGCTCAAAAATGTGAATTATGTCTCAATATCTTCATGCTTGTACTGGTCGAGGAAGGTATCTGGTGAAATACAAGTCTTATTTCATAGTGTATAATGGATAGTATAGTTTTTATTTAACCTATTCTCACTTGTAAATCATTCCTTTTAAAACTGAGTTGCACACTCTGGAAAGGGCAGAGCTTACCCTTTCACAGCAAGGAATTTTACTTACTCAGGACACTCATTACTTACCCCTCTTGCTCACTTATTTTGTTTTAATAGGTAACTATACAAGGCTTTATACAGTTAAAGCTTTTGAGCTAAATCTGAAACAAAGCTTTTGAGCTCCATAGTTTCGTCTTTGCTCTTTAATCTAGGCAAATCACCTTCTAAGTGTTTGCAGGTGTAAGGTTCTCTCTCATAAGCAAATGACACCTGCAGTGCAATTGCAATCTGTTTTTAAGTAAATTACAACCCCTTTTCCTCAAAATAATTCTCTTAGAAAAAAGTTACTGATAGCAGGAGAGAACTCCTGAGTAATATGAGCTGCTCAGAAGCTGTTGTACTGTCTTTTCAAAAGAAAAACCCTCTGACAGAAGCCAATCCACAAAGTAGCACTACAATATCTATTATAGCAGAAGGGCATAATCTTTGTGACTATTGGATACAGTTATATTGACAGATAGATCATGAAATAAAATTAAAATATCCAAACATATCTTTTGTCAAGGTCATATCCAAGAACTCTAATAGGAGAACATAACTCTTTCCTGTTTCCCTCTACTCTCCATTTCAGAATTATTCTTTCTTTAGCTGTAGAAAATCATCAGTTAGGAACACCATTTTGGTTTTACAATTGTTTTGAAGTCCAAAATATCAGATATCTGTTCTGAACTGTGTATGTGATCAATTATTTCCTGTCACCTCATTTAGATTGTTTCACATAAGTAGCACTTAAGGAAAGAGAGCTAAAAAAAACAGTAACAGTTCATTAAGTTTAGATGTAAGCACATGTCTCAGATATACAAACTAGAGTCTCACTTCAACAACCAAAAATATTACAACCAGCAGCAGTAGGTGATGTATTTTCTTATTGGTTCTCTTATCTATGAGCATGCAGCCTGCAGGCCAGCTCTTCTGCCATGGGGAAGGGGTGGATCTGTAATGTTCATGTTAAAAGTTCCTCAAAAGCTACTGAGGCTACTTCAGCCTTCTAGAAATGAAAGACAAAATTGCAGCACACTATGAAAGGGTAATCACCATTCAAGCAGTTCTAAATCACTAGAAAGAAATTCTGGCCTAGTGAAAGTAATAGTTTCAGTTTCCCACCTATCTGACAACTCAGACTCCCTAAAATTTCTATGTCCTTCTGAGGTTGTACTTCATTCATTTCCAGAAAGTACTAACTGCCTTTTATTGAGAGGACTGTTTCTGGGCATATGATCTGATGTTAGACATAAAGGTAGGACTTACTACAGAACAACCAGATCCATGTGAGAAACCAAACCAAACCAAACCAAACCAACAAAAAAAACAAACGAAAAAAAAAAAAAAAAAAAAATAAAGCTATGAAAGTTAGCCAAAGGAAACAAAAGATTTGGATACAGCATGGTGGGCAATGCTACATTCAGTTGTGCTGGTTGTTGAAAGGTATTTAGTAAAGGTATTAAGCATTAGGTATAGTGGTATGAGATGGAGGATCATATCTGGCACTGTTGCAGGGAGTACTTTCATCCAGCGTATTATCACAGAATCATAGAATCACAAAATTGTCTAGGTTGGAAGAGACCTCAAGACCATTGAGTCCAATCTCTGACCTAACACTAACAAGTCCTCCACTAAACCATATCACTAAGTTCAACATCTAAACATCTTTTAAAGACCTCCAGGGATGGTGACTCCACCTCTTCCCTGGGCAGCCCATTCCAATGCCTCACAACCCTCTCAGTAAAGAAGTTCTTCCTAATATCCAACCTGAAGCACCCCTGGAGCAACTTAAGCCCATTCTCCCTCATCCTGTCACCAGGCACGTGGGAGAATAGACCAACCCCAACCTCGCTACAGCCTCCTTTAATATACTTATAGAGAGCGATATGGTTGCCCCTGAGCCTCCTCTTCTCCAGACTGAACAAACCCATCTCCCTCAGCCGCTCCTCATAAGACTTGTTCTCCAGACCCCTCACCAGCTTCGTTGCCCTTCTCTGGACTCCCTCGAGCACCTTGATGTCCTTCTTGTAGTGAGGGGCCCAAATATATTGCAATGGCCATTTGTAATGTTTAATTATACTGCCAAGGTGGAACATGCAAAGAAGCGACTAACCCAGAAGCAGACAGAGTGTTGAGATGGAAAATCTCATCATTAAAACAAAACCAATATTTTTAAGCAGCTCATGAGTGACCTACAGACAGAGCAGGACCAGGTTGCCCTAAGGTTCAGCACACCACCTCACTTTTGTGGTGGTTTTACTCAGGTGGGCAGATGAGCTCCACCACAACTACTCTCTGAGTCCCACTCCTCAAAGGGAAAGGGGGAGAAAATACAATGAAAAGGGCTCAAGGGTTGAGATAAGGACAGAGAAACTATTCAAAAATTATTGTGGCAATCAAAACAGACACATCATAGGCAGATTAGTAAAATTTATTGCCTATTATTAACAAGCTAGAGAAGTGAGAAACAACAGAAAGAAACTAAAAACACCTTCCCCATTCCACCCTCTTATATAGTATGTAATATAGTATGTCCTCCATTTTGAACTTCCAGATTGGCAGTTTCATTGTATGGAAATTATTCTAATAAAACAAAACAACAACAACAACAAAAAAGCCATTTGATGTGATCCATTTCTTTCACCCACTCATTCCAATAGGGTTTTGTTTCTTTGTTTTGCCATATTTTGTTTTCTTCAAACCAGTGCTGGAAAGGGCAGACTGTCTATAAAAATGTATCAGGGACTGTATTATATGCGGGAGTGATAGGGAAGGAGATTACTTAGATGAGTCTGCAGAAGAAACAAACAATGCTTGGTGAACTGTGACTGCCCTGGAGTTATCTACTTGATCTCTTGCCCACATATCAGTTGTTACAGCTGATGCACTTAAAAAGTTCATTTTGCTCATAGAGATGGATTGTGCAAAAGACTGTGTGCTAAGTTGTCCGAAGTAACAAATGTCAGCTCACAATGTCAATGATGGTTCAGCCTACTGCTTAAAATTGTCTATGAGCGAAAGACTGAGATAAAAATAAATAAATAATACATATACTCAAACTAGATTGTACCAAAAGAATTCCAATAAAATATCTATACAATATATGTTATACAGTATAGGAAGGAGCTGAAATACTTCTGGAAGAGATGTTTCTAGCTGAATTTCTAAAGGTATTTTATTTATTTAAGTTCATAAGAGCAGAATATCACTTCTTATGTATTGTTGATTTGTGAGTCTCCAAAGGGGCATTGATGTGGCAATTTAATATATTTTATTTCCAGAGCACCAATTCCTATGACTTCAGGGTTGGAAACATCTGTATTTGAGCTTTGCTCTTTATATTCTATCAGGAATCCTGAGTGGACTGGGGTAGGAAAATAAACTGATGAAATTTAGCTAATTTCTACATAACACTACCTGTTAGAACTGGGTTCCTGTTCTTACTCCTTCCTTCCTCCGCTTTTTTTTTTTTTTTTTAACCTTCTTTCTCTGGTTCTGGTTCAGCTTGTCAAGGGAATTCTACTTTTTTAAATATCAGGAATCACACTGTCTCAAAAAGTCTGATCCTGCAACAGATTTGATGGATATCCAAGCAGTGGATGAGACAGTTCACAAGGTCCTCATTGATATGGTTACAAAACAAATTTCGGTGTTTGGTCATGGTTTTCATTAAAAATGACTAATCCAGGAGGGACAGCCAAATTATCAAGCTTTCTGCCATGGAACCACTTATAATACCATCTGATTCTTTAAGGCTCTCAGATTCAAAGGCTCACTGCACTGGCAGCATGCCTGTATTTCCTACTTGGACAGCTTCCTAGTACCTCTTTCCTATTCTTCACAGGCTCCCCATCTGGTAAATGGCCATATTGTCCATTTCCTCAGGCTGGTTGGCTCTTTGGATTTTCCAGCTGCCTTGACTTCCTGGAAACTTTCATTTCTGGGTTACTGAGCTTCCACAGAGACCACCTGTTTGGAGATTCAGCATCCCAGCTGTCCTTCTCACAAGCCAGACTGTAAATTGGAAAGTATGGGAGAAAGGTGGGCAATCATTTAACTGGTGAACCCAGCTAATAGGGAGACAGGTGACTGTCTCATGAACAAGAACAAAAGCCTCAAAGCCTCTCACAAATATATTTTCAGTGGTTTCAATTCTTTGGCCAGTATTATATTTGGTTTTCTGTATATGAAATTTCTGATTAGAAAGAAATTCTGTTTACCAGCCTACTAACAATACATTTGTACTGAGATCATCTCCAGAGCTAGCCTACTTTACATATAAAACAGAAAGAATTTGAAGCAAATGTATCATTCACTCATGGGGGAAAAAAAAAAAAAAAACAACTTGGTCGAGGTTGCACAGAAATGGGATGCTTTACAACACTCATTTCCCTTCACACACTTAAGTTTGCATGAGTCATATTTTTCACTTAAATCTAAATTAACATATATAGCAAGAATAAAAAAATAAATAATAAAAAAAAAAATACTCTGTGGTCTGTTATTCAACAGATTAAAGTGTATTTCATCTTCCTCTGCATAGTCTACTGACAATTTTGAAAATTTTAGCTCACCCATGCATATTTTTGACACCTGCTCTAACAGAATAAATAAGGGAATCAATTTTTCTCTTCTCTATGGCCCTATGTTGATCACTTACGGGACACCTGACAACCAGGTTTCACAAATATTAGCTGCTAGCCAAAGAACAGGCATCAGTCTGTTCATGAGTCTATGGGACATGCTTTGGTCTGATGCCAGGTTTGACCCTTCTGACACATTTCTGATCCTTATTTCCCCTCCAAAGCCTGTCAGCTCACCTCACTGTTGCATAAATGTACCCTTATAGACTTCACATCCCAATCCAAGTTCCTTTGCCCAGAAAATTCTGGCTTCATTATTTTAGGTTCCCATTCCATTCTTAGTCCTCCCTCCATTGCTTTCTTGCAGTTTTTATATCTTTTTATTTAGTTAGTTATTTTATTCAATCTCTTTGGTCACTCACTTCAAGTTTGTCCCTATATATCCTCTCTTACCCTCCACCTTTCTTTTGTTTTCATTCTAAAACTTTCCATCTCACCTGCCTCCTATCAATAGTTTTACTCACCCTTCTTCTGAAATTCCTTGGCTCAGTCCATTTCACCAAGTATTATGCTTCTCCCCATGCTTTCTTTAACTCTTCATTAAATTTAGGTACCTTGCAGCATTATCTTCCCACCTCATTTCATTAGTCCCTTTTCCTGTATTCTAGCCAATCATGGTTTTCCCACAGTCCAATGCTAACCTCTTTATCTAGCTGCTACCAGTCTCTGGGTGCCTGATTCAAACCCAAATTCCCCCTTAAGTTGCATTTCTATTCATTTTGCCTTTTCTAGTTTCCAGTTCTTAAGACAGACAAGGCATTGAGAAAGCCTTGAGATATAAGAAATTCCTCCTACAAAGAAAACTGCCTTTGTCTAATCAAACATTCCCAATATTCCTTTGGTCTTCTGACTCAAAATTAGCACTTAAGGCCACAACATGCTATGTTTTTCTTCCAGTTCTTGAAACCAATGGCAAATATTTGCGAATGATTCTGACTGCATCTCAGAGGAGCCATTTGTAGACTTGAAATTTTTCGAATGTACAGAACCACAGTAAATTTTCTGCTGTAAATACTCAAAACTATATCACTCTGAATTATACTTTACTAGTACCATGGATCTTAAGGAAACCTTCAGAATAGGGCTACTTAAAGTCATTGTAGATATAGTCTAAAACAATTGCCTGTTTTATACAGTCACTTTTATTTTCTAAAAATCTTCCTGCATGTCAGTGCTTGGCTATTTCGATGGAAGGCAGCATAGAGGAACCAGAGAGACAAAGACAGAATATAAAATATGTTTAATGTTTACAGAGGAAGGAAGGAAGGAAGGAAGGGAGGAAGGGAGGAAGGGAGGAAGGGAGGAAGGGAGGAAGGAAGAGAGGAAGGAAGGGAGGAAGGAAGGAAGGGAGGAAGGAAGGGAGGAAGGAAGGAAGGGAGGAAGGAAGGGAGGAAGGAAGGGAGGAAGGAAGGAAGGGAGGAAGGAAGGAAGGAAGGAAGGAAGGAAGGAAGGAAGGAAGGAAGGAAGGAAGGCAGGAAGGAAGGAAGGAAGGAAGGAAGGAAGGAAGGAAGGAAGGAAGGAAGGAAGGAAGGAAGGAAGGAAGGAAGGAAGGAAGGAAGGAAGGAAGGAAGGAAGGAAGGAAGGAAAGAAGGAAGAAAAGAAGGAAGAAAAAAAGGAAGAAAAGAAGGAAGAAAAGGAAGAAAAAAAGAAGGAAGGAAACTATGGGAAAAGCACCCCTACAGAAAACATAAGGCCATACTCTGCATCCAATATTTCTTGCAGAAGTAGTTAAAGTCTAATACTGAAGCAATAGCATTTTTCCCATCCAATTTCTATGCAATTAAGTTTCCCGTCACACTTGCTAGGAGAAAACACCAATATTTTCACATGGTTAACCACATTGTTTTTTGCACTGAGAATGACAGAAGGGTGTATTAGGTATAGGAAAGTGCTTTTACACATATCTGTATTGTACTTAATTTACTTATGTGCTACTTGCAAAAGTATCTGTATTCAAATTGTCTCCTTTAAAGCACTGAATTAATTAAAACATAATAACAAGAAAAAGCAACCTCCAACTCCCCCATGGCATTTGTGCAAAATTACAACAGTTGATTCATTTTGTTTGCAAGTATCAGTAATCAGGTGCCTTATGGTTCCACTGTTGTTCATTCAAATAATTGTCACATACACTAGAATTGTCTACTTGATTTCAAAACATTTCTTCCAGAGTTCACAAATACTATGCATGTGACAGTGCAATTTGCAAATATATGTTTATTTTAACAAAAGTTTTATCAGCTCAGGGAAGACTCATGTTATTTTCAGTGAGAAAGAGAGATGGAAAGAGAGATACTAAAACCTTGGCCTATTTGACATAGTTCTGTTTCATGAAAATGTCAGAAAAGTTTGGGGTTTTGTTATGGTACAGAACAAAAAGATTTTTTTAAATCCTGAGAACTGTGGACAGAAAATCATCTCGCACAGTCACTTTTCTTTGGGAAACTATATATTATTTTTTTTTGCCTTCATATCTTTTTAGTTTCTCTTGCTATTTGTTGATCATGCAAGAAGTTACTAAAGGAGCTGCTGACTACAGCTCAGAGAATTCATCTATACTACAGACAACATATTTAAGCAAACAGTTAATTTCAAAATTTAAATCAAAATCCATAAAGCAATGGTAAAATGCGTATTATCTTCATGGTTTGAGACAGGCTTTATCATTTCAAATTGTAATTAATTATAATGAAAAACATCTGGTTTGATCAAATAATTTGAAATGGATTCAGGGGATCTCATTATTTAGAACTGAAGCTAAAGATGACAGAATTATGAAATATTCTCTCTTCACTTGAGGTGGTCATTTGAGAAAATATTTATGTACAAAAATGAGTTCAGTACAAAGGTTGAACAAAATCTAAAGCTTGTAGTCTAAAGTGAACCGAACCCATAATACTCACTCTGGATTCATCAGCTATATCATATGCCTTCCCAAAATGATCACTGTTGTATGTGAGTTTGATTTTTAAAAATACTATATAAACAAAACAGATCATGAAACACCATTTGTGGAAAAACAGATATGTGCTCGTCATCCCAGCTCATCATCAATCATAGCCAAATGTACTATCAACTTTGAGAAAGAAAGATTTATAAATAAGTGATCTCTGGCAACTTCCAAATCTATTTTTTTTTTAATATATATGTCTGAATATTTAAGTTTGTTGTTGGGCTTCTGGATCACAGGTTGTTTAGACATCAGAACAAAAATTATATTGCAAAGTCTGCCAATTTTAATGAAGATTATGGATTGAAAGGTTTGTTTTGTTTTATCTGCATATACCTTGCTTTGTATATGTGTTTTTCTATAAACACATAATAAAAATAACTTGAACACTTCAAATATTGAGGTTAGCTAATGGAAAGTCTTATCTAGGACAACTGACTATATTTAAATATTATGATGTTGTGTGTTTTGATAATGAAATGAAGCCAAAACACAAACAGAGATACTGGTCCCCTTACCACCCTCTATTTCCATGCCAGATTAGGGAGTGTTAGTAAAAGTTGACCACTTAATGATCATTAAGGACAGCCAAAAGTAGCAATCCAACATCATTCTCTCTGATATTTTTTTTCTACAATTTATGACAGAATATCTTCTGCAAGTTCCTAAGCTTCAGACTTAGAAGTTGTTGCATAAAGTGAGCAGAATAAGGACATGCAGACATGAAGAGCTTGGCAAGGCATCAACTACTGACATCAGACTTTTACAATAACCTTCATTTTTTTGTTAAAAAGATCCTACCTTTCAGAGAGCATATCTGTTCTTGAAAATAACCATATCTACTTAACATGATGTAAATTCACAATGTGTTTAGTTTTCCTCACCAGATCTTTTTCAAGCCTAGACCTTTATCCTTTCATGATTTAGTGGCAGAAGATTTCTGAAGTATTTTCAAAATAAATCATTTTTTTTCAACACAGTGTGTTAAATTCTTTTATGTGATGCATAATTAGTGTACAAAATGAGGAATAAAATGAGGGAACTTAGAAAAGACAGTGTGTATGTCAGCTGTGGCATGAGAGAAACAGCTAATTTGGGAGGTCCGATGAAAGTTCTGTTATCCAGGAGACCGATGTCCTTAATTCTGACCTGTTGTCACACTCGTGAACTGTCAATAACAGGAAAACATGAAATCAGAGATGCCAGTGGTCTACATCAATGATAACTCTTTAGGAAAAATATCAATATTAAACTAAGGCGGAGGAATATACGTACTATTACTCTGGACCGGAGTTGTTGTCTAATCCAGATGTTTCCTGTCTAATCTACTTTTCCTGGTGTGTGACGTAAAAGATTCTACATTAAGTAGACATGAAGTTGTATGTTCTCACTATTGGTATGTCAGTCTCATAAAATTGTTGGTGTCTTGTGAATATCTTTTACTCCTGAATGTGTGGCTTTAGTTTCTGTGTGATACCTTTCTATATATTTTAAAATGAAAAGAAAAAATAACAATTTTCAAACTGTCATTCACATTCAGTGGCTACATCTATATATAAAAATAAAAGTTCAAGGAAAAACAAGGTATATCATATTCTCAGATTTTAAAGCTGTTATTATGCAACAGGAAGAAAGTTATTATACTACCAGCCCCTCACCAAACATTGCAAGTAATAGATTTACAGCTTCAAGAAAACTATGCTGATTGTATTTTCCCCCTTCCCCTACTGTACACACAGCAGTTTTGAGATGAAGAGCATTCTTTGTGCTGTGCACCAGGGGAATAGCTGTCTTTCACTGGAATCACTCACCTCTCACTGACACTGTCCAAGTGCAGGAAGAATGAAGGCAGAAAAGCATTTGCTGGTCTTTTTCAGTAAAATACAGTTTCAGCTTGGGTAAATGTTTTGTAGGTCTTGTATTACCAATGTCAGAAGCTTATTCTACAAGTTTTTCATTCAGATATAGCAATTCAGAAGTAATTATAAAACACAGAATGTCATCATAAATAAGAAAAAAAAAAAAAAGTTATGAACAAAGCAAACAAAAACAAAGACCATGAACAAAAGAGAAAAAAAATATATTTATAGTGTCTGTTGAAGCCACGTTACCCCTGATCCAGGGCAAATTTGTTCTAAAACCACAATAAATAAGAGCACTGAGGCAGGCAGAGGCAGGAACACAGTGGAGTAGGAAGCAGAGCATAGCTCTGTCAAGGGTGCTGTGGTACTTACTACAGCAGGACCTAACCTTAATGATACTGGTACTGTATTCCAATGGATCATCAACGCATTGCCCATCACTACTTTAAATCTGGTAATACTGTCTCCTTAGCAAGCCTTCTAGTTTCACAAGTCCTTGGTTTATTTATCATTTTTTTTTGTTCATAGACTCATCTTATGATTTATGATTATGTTTTTTGTCTTCTCTGTATCTATTATATTTGCATGCATTGATGTGAAATTCTTAGTGGTATCAGTCATGAAAAGGAAGTTAACAGAAACAAGTATATATGACAACAAAAATCAATAAAACTTGTTGTGAGGACAGGGAGCAGCATATATTTGAATGAAAATATGTTGGGAATTTTATGTAGAAGTCTATATAATCTTGTGTAAATTTAGGGATTTCAGCTACATTATAAAGATGGCTTTAATCTCACGTGTATGTATTTATTTTAGACCTGGTTCAGCAATCTGTGTGAATAGATCCCAGACCACACGAAAATCTGTATATTGCGGTAGTACATACATACATACACCTGCTTTCTGTGGGGACCGAGTGTAGCAAAAGAAGCAATTCTCTCCCAGTGGAATTCTCAGTTAATGATTTGCTGCTGAATTGCAATACTTTAACAACAGATAGTGACACAAAGCAAATGTCTGCAAATATTTCCCCGTAGCATCTTTTTTGATTTGGTTTGGTTTAATTTGGATTATTTTTGTTCGTTTGTTTGTTTGTTGCCTTTCATTTTACATTTATATATATTTTGGTAGTAGTTTCAATAAAGCCATTTAAATTCATTTTATTTTGTCTTCCATACAAACTTGTCTCCATTTCCTTGTAATCATATTACAATGTTCTTGTTATGAATAGGGTTTGTAGAGCCACTTTTCAGGTATACTTATAAATTGCCTAGAGCATGCCCTTATTCCATTAAAAATGTATACCACTTATTTTTCCATTGTAAATCAATATGTTAAAGAAGCTATTATATTTTCTCTTGTTTTCATTGTAGAGATAAATTGAGAGTTAACGTTCCAAATCAACACAGACTGATTAAAATAAAATTCTTAAGTGGACATAATAATAATACTGCTGTGGGAAAACAATTCAATAGTTCTTAGATCTGGAACTGAGAGCATCCCACATGCCATTGGCTGTATACTTGCACTAATCAGGAAATTTTTATACAAAAATGCCAACTCCTTTACAGGTGGAATTTTGACAGTAAAGGTTTCTCAGGTCCAGGAAAGAATTGATTGAAACCAGAGTGAGAACAAGAACTCAGTACTCATTCACTGAATAGCCAGTGTTTCAGTGATTATGGCATACAGCTGGGACATGTTCAAATCCTTGCTCCATCAGCTCAGACTAAGCTTCTAAACATTGTCCCAGATGAGATTCCTCATCACTGTTATTCGGGTGAAGATTCTTTTTTTCTTTTTTTTTTTTTAAACAAACAAAAAAAAAAAAAGTTTCATCCTAACATTTAATATGAAAATTCTGAGAAAAGAAAGAATGAAAAACATTTTTTTTTCTGCATTGTTATGTTATGAAGAATGTTTAGTTAGAAATGAAGGAGATGAGATAGGTAGAAACCATAGAAATAGATCATAGATTCATAGATGCCATTTGGAAGAACATCATTGGATTCCAATAACCAGTCTAATGAAATCAAATAATTCCCAGTTGTACATGGCTAAATTTCACCCTGAGCTGAACTAAATGCATATAGGTTATATTGCTATTGTTAAATAAAAGTCCATCCCGTAGAGTAAAAGTCCGTATGAAAAAATAAATAAAAAAATAAATAAATAAAATAAAAATCCACTACACTTTGCAAACACTTATTTTATTATTAATTTTATTATTGCCTTGTGAATGTGTACAACCATTCTTCAGTTTTGCTTCATTTTGCCAATTACTGTCATAACTGAAATATTGCTAAAACATGATTTTCTATGCACTTTATTGGAGTGATTATTGCAGAGAGTGCAGATCTTCAAACCCATCCACATCCATCTTGATAAACACATAAACAGAAGCTTACTAAATAGCCTATTTTGTCACACTTTGTTACACACATTTGAATGAGAAAGATTTTTGCTTTTTTTTCCTTTGCCATGTCTAATAACCTAAATACCAAACTCGATATATGTAACCTTTGTAGATACAACACCTTGCTCTTTCTTGATCTCATTTCTGACTTTTGCAAAATATTGATTTTATGTCATAATGCAATGATAAGCCCCCTCTGTATACAACTGATTGTACCAGAAAATGGTCTAGTATTTATGTAATGGCTTTGTTGTCCTGACCTGAAAATCTATTTATGGCTGCACAATTAAATCAACTCTGTTCCTTCACTTCTCCCTCCCCTTACTTTAGACACAGAAAGGGTGCAGGACTGTGAATTATCTCCTGAAGTCGTAACTACCACAAAAAATATCTGTACCTCTGCGCTTTCATGCTTTCTCTAGACATCTTGGCATCTCTGCACACTCTCAAGATCATGTGTGCTTTACTGAACATTTGATTGCTGACAAAAAAAAAATATATATATAGTAAGGTAGCAGATCCAGAGGAGAGGAAAATTAAATGTTCCAGAGTTATTTTATTGAAATTTTAGTTCTTCTGAGTTTATAGTTGTAGGCAGAAGTGGAATTTCAAAAATGCAATTTCAGAGTACTTTTATGGAGTTCCTTGCTTGACTACTGGAAGCTGTAAACATCACAATAAAATCCAGAGATGAGGTGCCAGTATAGCATATCTTATGCCAGTGTAGTAAGGTATGTTCTACAAATAAACTCTACTACAATTGGGCATATCAATCCAATCCTACCTAATAGCATTTCAGGTATTTACAGGAGACTCATGGAGTGTAGACATATATATATTTTTAATGCTTATTTAATAAACAGTATATTTTATGATGGAGTGGATTTCATTCATTGGATTTTGATTCTACTGCATTACTTGGGAAGACATTGCCTTATTCTTTAAACAGAAAGAAACAACTGATACTGTTTAGCTAGAAACAACGGATACTGTTTAGCTAAGTACATCACAAATAATGTTTAACAATGTTTTCCCCCTAGAGTTCTCTTTAGGATGCTGTGAAATAACTCATGAAAGTCTAAGTCTCAGAGATCTGGGATTTCCAAACCTCAAGGAAGATGCTGAAAGAAATGTTGGAGCAGGTTTCTTGACTGTAAGAACCAGGTGGCAGGACCTTGTTTTCTTCTGTATCTCTCACAGGACAGGACACATTTTCAGCACTTAATAGTCTAATTGTAGCACTTCCTTTGAAGGTGATGGATTTGTGGAAGTTGATCTTTTAAACAGTTACTTAAACAGAAGCTGAAGCTGTTCAGAGAGAAAGAAATCCTGCATTTCAATAGAAAAGGGCAAAGAGGACATGCATAACTAGATGGGAAAATCAAGATTAATGAGTATGACAAAATCCCTCCAGATCCATAAGGCTTGTATTTGCTTCCTACTATCTTTAAGACAGAGACTTTTCCTCATCATCACCAATCATCAAGAGATATTTCTACTCCTTGAAATCTACACACTTTATATGACTTTTTATAAATAAGGTAGGAAAAATGTACCTATTTTACCTTTTTATTATATTTGAAAGGTCTGAACTTTGCCAAAATAACAAATTATAAAATCATACAGGCAAAAAATTGGTCTGTATGTACATTAGTGTGCATTTTTTGCACTTAGATCTAAGACTTTTAATTTGTATGTGTTAAAATGTATCATTCTTGAATGTACATGGCTTGCTAGAAGAGATGCCCTGATCAATTTTGTTTTCAAAATTCACAACTGAAAGTTTTGGTTTTCTGTTTTTCACTTTTTTTCACTAGAAGACTGTTAGAGGCTGAGTGTCAGTGGGACAAGACAGATAACCTGCACTACCCCTTGAGGAAAGTAAATCTTATTTGATTCAGATTCATAATGGACCTTAATGGTTCATTACCCATACCTTTTGACATGCAAAAGTTAACCTGTCTTTTTTTTTTCATTTAGTACATATCACATTGATTTTGCAAAGTGTTATTTTTAAACATGAATCACAGAGCTGCAAAACCATCTATCTCACAGGAAATTCTTTTATCAAAGCAATTTTCTTTGTCAGCATAAGTTTTAAGTTCAATCCTTAAATAGACAATACATTACCAAAGTTAATGGATATTAATGATATCACTGTATCACTCTTTTATATTTAGATAAGGGAATCCTGCACAACTGAAAAGAGTACTGTGTCTAGGACTGATGTCAGAGGCACTGACCTATTGATATTTGGATCTCGCAGTTTTTCCCCTATCAATATTAACATATTATTCCAGTTTTCTCTGGCTGTTCCCTCATTCTAAGACATGTTAAAAAGTGAAAAGAGTGACTGACTCAGGAGGTTTCTTAGCAAACTTTTGAAAAATTCTTGAATTATTATTATTTTTTTTAATTTTATATATATTTCATGTTAGGAGATAATGATTAACTTTCTCCACAGTATTGCAGAATGGAAATAACATTAACTTTATGCAATACAACATGCATAATATTGGAAAAAGGAAATATTGAAATCAGTTCTTTTCTATGCATTTTTTTTTCAGCTAAAGCATCTAATTTTTGCAAATAAATGTAACTGAGGCTGAGCTCATCAACATGTTTTTATACTTCCTAAAAATACCTTATTCTCCAGCAATATTCAGGAATTTTTTGGCATCCCAGTAGCACTTGCTGTCCTATAAACGTTAAGTGTATTTTTGTATAAAGGAAAGGGAAAAAAAAAATAAGAGAAAATCTCTCTTGATATTCACATATATGAAAATGAATGATGGAATTCCAAAGAAATGCCAAATAATAGCTGTCTAGTTAACTAAGGACCACTCGTCTCACTCAAACTTCACTCCTTTAAACCTCTGCTCACTCTTCCAGTAAGCATTCCAGTTAGTCAGAGGCAGTTTTCAACTGCAGGTCTATCAAAGTATGCTCACTATGCAGAGTGTGTCATCTTGAATTGGAAACCCCAAAGGAAAATGGAGCCCACAGGCAGGTCCTGGTGGCTCTGTATGGCCTTTTCTGTCTGCTGAGACTGAACCTCTGTTTTCATTCACGGTTCAAATGATTCTACTGGTGAATTTAAGGGGCATCACTGACTCCATAATGTTTTTCTTCACAGTACCTTTGCCTTTATTGTAAGAATAGTGAAAGATACACACCGTTTTTATATTCAAACTTATTTTCAGGTGAATGATTAAATCTCAGTAAGCAAAACTGTAGTGTATGGAAGTAAAGTCAGGTAGAGATCACCTTAGAGAGAGAACCGGATTCAATTATTTTAAACTTTAAAACTAATTTTTGCCTGGATTTGTTTCATCTGCAACAGAATCTAAGTTTTACCTTCCTGAATCAGATTGAGTTCTCTGATATCACAAATTTTCTAGCTATGAATGTGTTTATAAGATATCAGTCCCTTTCTTACCTCTTGCTTAGGCTGTGAACAGATACATTATTTCATGGAATTATCTTAACAATCTTGTCCTGCAGTAAAGCAAAGTAACATTTAATGTATTTTAGGGGAGAAATGTAAGAACAAGTTCAAGTTCCTATCTTATAATTTTTTCCCAGTTCATTAAGCTTTCAAACTCTCTAATATGCACTACTGAATTGGAGGGATGGGAGGTTTTCCAATTCATCTCATGCTTACATTTTTTTCTTTTTTTCTAAGTTTTCCAAATATATTTGCAAAACTTGTATATTTACTTTGAACATATGCATTCCAGTATGAATTTCAATAATGTTGTATAGAGAAGTAATGTCCCCATGCCAGCTGTATCTAATGTGCTCCAGTGGATTTTTGTTCCTCTAAGATCCAGCATTACAATACAGATTTATCTCCAATTGATCTTCATATCAGCATGTCTACACAATATTTAACAGCTTTTGCTGAAAGCTTACCTGGTTTCATAACTTTTTACATTCTAAATAATACTTTTCTATGGACTTTATAATATACCATTTCTTCAGAGTTTTTCTGGTATAAGCATCAAAATCAAGGTTCAGACTCATTCATTTTGCAAATGGCTGGAGGAGGGTAAACCATTAGTATCCCCACCTGGTATTTTCATTCTCCTGTTTAGTTATCAAAACAGAGTTTGAAATATAAAATATGAAATAATGTTCACCTACTTATTATCAGAGATCACTGTCTGTTATAAGTTTCTAGAGAAGGAGGGTTTAATCTTAGCTGTTAGGTTATGCCCAGAAGCATCTTGAAAAAGAATCTCATGTCTCTTCTTGTTAGTTGTGTTATTTAGACACTAATTAAAAAAAAAAAAAAAAGACTACGAGTCTAGGAACATCTTAAGATACTACAGCTAATTGCAAAGTGTACATATGTCAGGATCCTAATCTCCTAATCTGCAAATTAACTCAAAATGTAAAAAAAAAAAATCATATAACTTCAAACAGCTGAATAATCATAAACACTAACAACGCAAGAACTTCTTTTGTGAATTTCCCTCAGATACTAAAAAAGTGATGTCTGAAAGGAAACCTGAATTTAATCACATTATCCATCTAGATTTCATTAACAAATACTAAACAGCCTTTTAAGACATAATGTTAATGTTAGTATTCTCTTTACATGAGATACTAGCATTCTTCTCTAGAGAAATACTGTAATGCATATTCACTACTGTTGCCGACGGAAGGAAGACCCAGCACATCAATATGAGTGAACAGTGAACTTCAACTTTAATGGATAGCTCAGTCGTCTTTTATCTAGTTTGAACATAATCAACTCATACATATTGCAGAAACTAAGCTCAGGATTGGTTAACACTTCCCGGGCTTTTCAGTCTGGTCCTCCTTCTTTTGGCTACCTGTCCCACCTTAGGGACTTTCCCGATGGCCCAAGGGCATCGTGTCCTTGAGCCTGATTGGCTCTCAGCCAGCTGCATACGTGCCCAGGCTCATGTGAGTTGAGTACGGTGCTTCACCAGCCCATTGTCTCCCAACTGCTCAACATTCACATGTCCTGCCTCACTTAACGATTCCTCCACAATTCCCCCGTTTTTATTTTGCAGCAACTATAATCAATATAACTATAAGTAGAAAACGAAGTTCCTCTTTGACGAAGAAAAAACCATCCACCCATGTTCCCAAAAACAGATTTAAACCAACCTTCAAACCAACTATCTTGTACTACAATTTTTTGCGTATGATCCCTTAACCATTTCAAACATAATCAACTCATCAACAAAAGGATCAGACGCAGAAGCGAGGAATAGGCAAAATGAACTTTGTCCGGTTTGTTTTGCCCAAGTGACCCACATATTGGTTTGAGGATCGATTTTGCTTAGGATGGCACTATTACGTCCAACCGTCATTGTCAAAGATAATGCAACCAAAATCCCTTGTGCCATTAGATCAGCCATGGTTGCTGTTATTCGTACTTCATGACTTTTCTTCAATGGCTGGTTTAACACATCGACTAGGAACCCAGGTTGGCCCTGTAGGGGAAGAGATACACACATAACCTCGCCCCATATAAATCACATCAGCAGGCCCCAGCCATTGTCCCGTTTTCGTATCTCGGTACAGTACTCTCATAATACATTTATTATCATTTTCAGACTTAATGTAATGATGTGTCGCGGGTGGTTCCTCATCATCTCCATGCTATGAACCCCTAAACCCTGCTTAGCAGCGTCATTGTAATCACAGGTGTTATTTGTATTTTTGTACCGGTATGGCCTTTTCCAGGTTCCTGTAGCAGGAATCATCTGATATCCACGGCTACATTCACATTTGTAGCCACCTTTCAGGTTGATACATATTTGACTACAGATACCAGGGTTTTGACATTTATCAAAATCTCCACAGTTTCTCTTGTCTACAAACTCAAACCCAGCTGGACAGTCACATTCATTTATGTTGCATTCCTTCAGGGGCTCATCACCCCAGTCCTTGCAGTCTCTCTGCTGGTTACACACTTTATTGATATCTATACATTCTCCACTTCTGCACTTGAATTTGCCAGGTCCAGAGCACTGAATAACATCGTTACAGTTTGCTTCATCAGTACCATCCAGACAGTCTCTCACACCACTGCACTGCCTACTCCTATGAACACAGTTCCCATCTTCACATCTGAACTGGTCTGGCCTGCAAGTCTGAGAAGGGCAGTTAATTTCATCACTTCCATCCTTGCAATCAGGATCTTTGTCATAGTCTTTTTCACCTGAGCCGCACTGCACCTCACTCACATAACACTTCACCAGAGGTGCAGGCTGGCGGCCACACTGCTCCAAAGATACATCCGAGTGGTCGGAGCAGTCACCTTGACCATTGCAGACAAAGCTTTTGGAAATACATTGCCCACTACTGCATGTAAATTCTGCTGCACTACAAGTCACAATGCCGCAATTCTCTTCATCTTCTGCACTGTCACAGTCCTTTTCACCATCACATTTCCAGGACACTGGTGCCCGCCGCCCCGCAGCTGTGTCACTTATACTACTGCTATTACCCGTGCCGTCAGTGTCAGTGGCATCCTCCTGGTACCGTTTCTGTCTTTGCCGCCCCTTACTCTCCCCCTTTTCTTTTTGCCACTGACCATTCACCACAAATGGATGAGACACCTGATTATTAGTTAAAACCTTGTGTTAACTGTGCTGCCGTTTCATAATTGCCTTCACGCAGTGCCTCATTTGCTATTTGCCTCCATCGCTCCTTTCCAAGGCCAATAGGGCCTGGGTCAAAAGGCACGTTCAGGTCAACAGGGGGCGTAACAGCAAAGGCCTTCGATGGCTGCAGACCTTCTCTTCCCTGCGCCCCTGTTGTGAAGGGATTTATATTTGATAGAAATGAGTTAGCACTGGTCCTTTCACTTGCTCCTTTCTCACTTTCTATTGGAGCAGTTGGAGCTGTTGGTAGTGAAAGCTCCTCCTCTGTATCAGAGGACATTGTCACAGGCACCTCCAATTTTCCCGAGACCCCCTGTGTAATAGTAGAAGTTTTAACGGAAGGTGGCAACGGGCAATCTGTTCCTTCCATATTTATTTGCTGTGGATTAACATTATTAACCCTTCTTGGTGGTCCTGACCACTCTGTTGCAGCAGCGGCAACTCTTTGTTCATCTTTATGTGTGGCTAATCCATTAGCCACTACTCTCCATGGCCTCATCAAATCTCCCAGTAAACTTAACATCGTTCCTAACATCATCAAACAATTTATTTCCAAATTTACGCCACTCTGTTTGTTCAAAAAACTGTATCAGGACTTGTAAAACAACCTTTAGCTAGCCCATATACTAATAACCCTGGCAAATCTTTTTCTACAATCTGTATCTAAAATGCTCAGCTTTTCTAGAAAGCATTTGAGCAAATAGTACGCCGCTTATCTTTTCATACCTTTATATACGTCGGTTGCAGCCTTTGCAAACACCTCGGCGGCGCTTTTCCGGCGGGACCCTAAATAGGCTCATCCCGGGTGCGGGGACTCCCTTTCACCTTCCGAGCTGCAGATCTCGGCGACGCACGACCGGCGGGATCCACTCCCGGGTGCGGGGGACTCCACGTCCTTTTCACCTTCCCGGCGCGGGTGCAGGGATTCTTGTCCTTTTCACCTCCTGGGCTGCGTTGCAGGACCGGCTTCTCCTTTATTCCGTCCAATCGTGGCCCTGGATCACTGCCAGCAGTGTCCAAATCCTGTTCAGACCTGTCCCTGCTCGGGCGCCAATTTGTTGCCGACGGAAGGAAGACCCAGCACATCAATATGAGTGAACAGTGAACTTCAACTTTAATGGATAGCTCAGTCGTCTTTTATCTAGTTTGAACATAATCAACTCATACATATTGCAGAAACTAAGCTCAGGATTGGTTAACACTTCCCGGGCTTTTCAGTCTGGTCCTCCTTCTTTTGGCTACCTGTCCCACCTTAGGGACTTTCCCGATGGCCCAAGGGCATCGTGTCCTTGAGCCTGATTGGCTCTCAGCCAGCTGCATACGTGCCAAGGCTCATGTGAGTTGAGTACGGTGCTTCACCAGCCCATTGTCTCCCAACTGCTCAACATTCACATGTCCTGCCTCACTTAACGATTCCTCCACACACTACCATCTTTGTGACTCCCACACTCTCTATAGAGACTCTTGCTCCCACCCAAACACATTGCTCTACAGTGTAAAACTTAGGTGCTCAGAAAAACTTTTCCTAGACAAAGTCTGTGTTGAATTGTATCTATTATTTACCTTAAACTATATTCTTGGATGGAACTACCTAGCACATGTCAGGTTTAACAGAACCTTGATATTCACCAAAGTAGTTTAAGTAGTTTAGTTTCTGGAGTTAATTAAAAATAAATAAATATATATATATATATATATATATATATATATATATATACTTTCTCACAACACTGAACTGAAGGAAGGAACATATTTAAGAAGAAACAAAAATAAGAAAACAAAATGTCTGTTTTCTTATGCTTGCAGAAATATTACTTTCTAATTAATAGAAATTAATAGCCCCACCTCTCAAGTTCAGCCATCCACTTCCCCCACATGTAAGACTCAGGTTTCATTCTCAGGAAGAAAGCTATGGTAGATCTGACAGTGTGTGGTGGGCAACATCACTCAGGTAGTAAATGGATCATCTTTTCTTCTGAGCCATCGTGTTTCCCCATTCTATGCTTTAAATTTTTCTCATTTCTCAGTTACTCAGTTCCCCACCACCCCATTAGGGCTTCTCCAAGGGAGTCAGGAGCCATCAGAATGGGAAACAGAAATAAGATCTTTAAGTTACAAAAGCATCCTAGACCTGAGACTTTAAATCTATAAGACTATGGTAAAGTCCCTTGGAAGCCATCCACCCAAGTTTTTTTCTTAGTTTCCATAGCAGTTTTTTTTCTTTCTATTTTTTTTTCTTTCTTTTTCTTTTCTTACTTACCTTTCACTAGTTTCTTTGATTCTCACACCACCACAGGTGCAGCCATTCAAGTAGATTTGAGGATATATCAGTGACTACATAAAACAAAAGAGGGTACCAAAATAAATAAATAAATAAATAAAACCACAAATAAGAAAAGTCAGATAAAACTATTTTAAAAATAAATAATAATAAATAATAAAAAAGATGAATTTAGAGAAAATGTTAAAGGAGAAATACAAAGAGCTGAGAAAATGAAAAGGAAGAAAGGGACTGCGAAAGAAATGCAGAAAAGAGGAAGAAAAAAAATGTACAAAATGGAGAATAAAATATGAAAAAGAGAAGAGAAAAGGGAAGATTTGAAAAATCATGGCAGTCAGGTGACTGGAAAAAGGGAAACATCACTCCCATTTTTAAAAAAGGTAGAAAGGAAGACCCATGGAACTACAGACCAGTGAGCCTCTCATCTGTGCCTGGCAAAATCATGGAACAGATCCTTCTGGAGGCATTGTTAAGATATGTGCAGCACAAGGAGGTGATCCAGGACAGCCAACATGTTTTCACCAAGGGTAAATCATGCCTGACCAATCTGGTGGCCTTCTATGATGGAGTGACTGCAACAGTTGAAAAGGTAAGACCAACCAATGTTATCTACCTGGACTTCTGTAAGGCCTTTGTTTTGTCCTGTAAAACATCCTAATCTCTAAATTAGAAAGATATGTATTTGAAGGGTGGACCATCCAACGGATGAGGAATTGTTTCGATGGCCTCACCCAGAGTGTAGTGATCAATGGCTCTATATCCAGGTGGAGGTCGGTGATGAGTGGTGTCCCTCAGGAGTCTGTCTTGGGACTGGTGCTTTTGAATATCTTCATCAATGACATAGACTATGGGATTGAGTGGACCCTCAGCAAGTTTGCAGATGACACCAAGCTGAGTGGTGCAGTTTATACCAAAGAAGAAAGGGATGCCATCCAAAGGGTCCTGGACAACCTTGAGAATTGGGCCCTTATGAACTGCATGAGGTTCAACAACTCCAAGAGCAAGGTGTTGCACCTGGTTCGGGACAATCCCAGACAGGAGTACAGACTGGGAGAAGAACTCATTGAGGGAAGCCCTAAAGAGAAGGACTTGGAGGTTCTGGTAGACAAAAGGCTCTACAAGAGCTATAAACAGTGCACACTTGTAGCCCAGAAAGCCAACTGCATCCCGGGTTGCATCAACAGAGAGGCCAGCAGGTCAAGGTAGGGGATTGTCCCCTTCTGCTCTGCCCTTTAGAGACCCCACTTGGGGTACTCCTGGGGTACTGTGTCCAGGTTTAGGGCACCCAGAACCACAAAGTTATGGACGTGTTACAGCAAGTCCAGAGGAGGTATACAAAACTGATTAGAGGACTGGAGCACCTCGCAGATGAAGAAAGGAGGAGAGAGATGGGGGTGTTCAGCCTGGAGAAGAGAAGGCTCAGGGGTGACCTCATTGCAGCCTTTCTGTACTTAAACGGTTGTTATAAAAAAGTTATAGAAAAGATAGAGAAGTTATAAAAAAAGTTATAAAAAAGATAGAGAAGGACTCTACTCAGGTAGATAATGACAGGACAAGGGGGAATGGTCTTAAACTAAAAGAGGTTAGATTTTAGACTAGACATCAGGAGGAAATTCTTCACTGTAAGGGTAGTGAAGCACTGGAACATGTTGCCAAGAGAAGCTGTCGATGCCCTATCACTGGAGGTGTTCATGGTCAGGCTGGATAGGGCCTTGGGCAACCTGATCTCGTGGGTGGCATCCCTGCCTATGGCACGGAAGCTGGAGTTAGATGATCATTAAGGTCCCTTTCAACCTGAGCTATTCTATGATTCTATGATAAAAGTGAAGTGAAAGGATGTAAAGAAAAAAACAGTTCAATGTATGAGATTCAAGTGAAAAGAACCATACTGAATTGTTGGGATAAACAAATTGAAATAAGACATCAAAGACAAAAAACTTGTGAAAATACACTGAAAGAGCAAGTAGGTTGACAATGAAAAACACAATTACTAAAATGAGAGCTACATCGTGTTATGGCATGAGTGGACATGAGGAGAAGTTTTGAAATATAAATAGCAGTTAGAAAAGAAAGGAAACTTTATTCATGAGTTCACTTATAGTTGTCCCCATTACTGAAATACTGTCTGTTATCTAACACAAATGTGTAGTACAGGCAGAAGCATGTGCATCAAACCTCAATGGAGCATGAATAAAATAAAAGTGATTGAAGCCACTGTAATCTTACTACCACTTCATTTTCTTCAGCTCTTGGGTGAGAGAGCAGAATTACTGTGTATGCTATTTTAGTGGCTACGCTCATCCTGGTATGTCACTACATTCTCATTGTTTAAAGCAGCTTTATGATGAGTGACATATTTATTGTGTTTCCCACATTAAGGTTTTTATTAAGTGGCACATTAATGTGGCAAGAAAAATCCATATCAAATGAACCTCTATTTGTAATGGTTTACTGCATCTGCTCCAATTTCTGACTGCTATTTAGTTTAAAATCTAGTTAAAATCTTTTGCAAAATGAGCATCTTACTAGAAAGACTGCTCCTTGGACCAAATCCAGCTAGAATAATTTCCATCATGCTCTACCCTTCATACCTGTATACCCAAAGCCTGAATAACCCTCTGATTCTTGTTCCTGTATTATAGTTATTTTTTATTTTGTGACTATTCCATCACTCTTCCCGAGCACTCATTTTTTCCACTAGCCAATTTCCATGATCCGTGATGTTCATATTACCTGTTTTCTGATAAGTCCACTACCAGTGCAGATGTTCATTCACAGGCTCTTTTTCTCTCCAGTTACTACAGATTTGCACACATGCTCTAAAATGTACCAGCATACCACAAACCTAGATATGCTGCTTGTCTGTACTGTTGCAAACAAACAAATATTTTGGTTATTTAGGTGTTTTTCATAGCTGTCCTTGGGGTACTTACAAAGTATGTTACCATGGAAAAATAACTGGTGTGTGGACAGATATCAGAGCAGAAGCAGCTGGAGCACTCGGTTTCACACATTTCTCATTCACCAACCAGAGATTCTGGTAGACAGCAGTTACAGCGATGAAAAAGGATCACATCACTATCCAAACATACAAAGTCCAGTTATATTACGAGAACTCTATATGTGGAATTGAGCACTCAGAATCGCTAGAATCATCATCTGCCTCCATGATGAGGACAGAAAAGCCCAAATACAAATGAAATTTGTGCTATTTGTCACTAAAAATTTGATGAGGTATATTGCTGTAGCTGCAATGACACCAATCAGTGAAATATCTAACATCACTGTAGTGAAATTTTATACTGTGATGAGCACTGCAGTTTATTCAAAAGTGGGCAGAGTTGGCTGAAGTAGTAGTTAGCATTCAGATAATGAGGATTTGAAGCATCTTGAAGACTTTCACAGTGTACTTGTGGTCATGCTTTCCTGAAACAAAACAAAACAACAACAACAACAACAATTACAGAGGTTACTAGTACTTTGTAGGTGTGAATTAGTTAGGCAAGTCTAGGAGAAAACAATTCTGGGATTATGGGATTATTTCATTCTTTTAACAAAGAAGGATCAGTTTCAGCAGAGATAGTGTCACCAGTAGTCTTTTCCATCCTACCCATAGGACCAGACCTCTAGCATGAACTATCCCTTGAACTATACCATGATTTTTTTCCCAGAGGGAACTAGTTAGTTCAAGATGTGAGATATGTTCATCTGATTCGTGTCAGTATGGAACAATGCTAGGGCCGCATGGTATGATGAATGTGACCTGTCTTACATACCCTTGTATAACCACAAGTCTAAGAAAAACAGAGTGGTTAATGTATATAGTTCTTGTACCTTGCAAAGGAATGTTTTAGCAATTTGTGTCAGTAGAGAGCTTGAAGGGAAATGTATTTGTAGACTTTTCCTTGGAGTCTCTGATATCTGGGGGGTTTCAGAATAAATGCTAACTATTATGACTATTGCATGGGACACTATGCAAGTCTCTGCTATCTGGCCAGGAGATTAAGGAGACGGGGAGAGCTGAAAAATAACTAAAAGACAAAGCTTGCAGGGGATGTTGCACAAGTCTCTGACATACAGCCAAGTTGGGCAAAAGAGAAGGACAAGAGGGAGGAAGACTATGAGCCTTCAGCACAAGAGACCCCCAGAGGGACCACCAGAGACTGATACGCATGCTCCAGTAGAAGGGTTTGGATTCCGGAAAGTAATTATAATAACCCTGTTTTTTTCAGAAGTAGTAATGAATATGTATCAGCCTAGGAGCATAAAAATCAGCTGCTTGATGTAACTGGTGTGCATCCTGGTGGAGCAGAGACTCCCAGCACAACCAGCGCTGTTTGCTTACCTCTATTCCTTTAATAAATTGTAAACTTTGATTATAATCCTATTTTGAAGACTGAGCCATTTATTACAAAGAGATCCAGTGTCCTAAATAACATAGAAGACCAGAAAATTGGGCCTGGAATGACTCTAGAGCTAATTGATTTAGCAGAATAGGGGTACATCTAAAGAAATGTCTGTGACTTCTTTGTATCTTCTGTGCTTTTTTTTTTTTTTTTTTTTTTTTTTTTGATTAAACTATGCCCTGACTATCCACAATCAGGCAAAGGAAGGTTTAATGAAATGGCAGTTGAAAGATGGTGGCAGCCTGAGCATTTGGCAAACTGAGAGCAAGGTAGTGCTGCTTACAATGCTATCTGTATGTCAGTGCCATCTGTACTTCTGTGACCTGCTGTGCCCAGCAAAATATCTGGGTCAGAATTTTTACCAGAAGTGGGAAAAAAGAAAAAAAAAAAACAAACAACAAAGTCACTTCTAGTTTAGACATACACTGCAAACAACCAGAAAATGTACCTGTCACTTCTGGGACAGATGCAAGCAAGCTCCTGACTGACTATCCACTGCCAAAATAACTTAAGTGGTATAAGAGTACCACTTAACACCACTTTGTTATGGTGTTACTGCCATATTTTTTGCATTCTGATAAAAACAAAATAATTCCTGTCACTATACCCTCTGCTATTATTGTGCTTAAAAGGTGGCATACTTGGAAGTAATATCATTTTTGGCATTCAAAACACATAAAACTGCTATGGTCATTTAACATTCCAGGCCCTACTTGCAAGAATGCATAAGGGTGAATTCATATACTACAAAATCCTATTCAAATCCTTTCTAAATTTCTCTGCAGTTTAAACTAATGTTCTTTGATACGTTTCACTTCAATAGCATCATACATCAACCTCACTAATCTGCATTCCACTTACTTGTGCTTTGTATGAATTGCTTAAAACTCCGTTCGGCTTCTTCCACTCACCTTTAAAGACTGAATATAGAAAATTGCAAGTTATTGTCATATAAAAAACTTCATTTTTTACTGGCTATGTTCCAGTTTGAAAGTACTTGCTGCTAGAATCCCCAGCAAAGATTGAGATGCGAATGATGATGATGAAGAATGGCAGGTTATGCTCACCTCTGTGTTTCCCAGTTTGATCCTTTATTACTGCAAGTAGGACACTTGATTGTAAACTTCTTGGGACAGCAACCAGTTTTAGTATCACAGCATGCATCAGATGTTTTGGTAGCACTTACTAAAGAATAACAAAATCACAGACAATTATAGCCAAACTACAACTGCTAAAATGAATTAATGAAACATTTGTAGATTAACTACACTCTGGTTTTCATTATTTATTAACTTTGACACTAATTTGCAAAATTCTTTAATTCACCATAGCTCTCCCTATCATTAATGCAAATTAACAAGGATCTACTGTAATGTAGATATTATTATCTTCCCTTGCATAAATGCACACAGGCCTTTAATTAGAACATGGTGTATTTTTAAAATCAGATTACCAAGTATAATGGAAACAGAAAACATGAAAAAAGTATTCAGCTGTTTAGATAATAGGTAGGAGTATGAAGAATGACAGAGGTCATTCTTTTCATGTTCAATAAAAATTAGTGAAATAAAAGGGAGAAATTTTAGTGAGGAGGTAGGAGTAAATGCAGATTTTCAGTAGCACTGCACTCACACACATCCACTGAGGATGATTAACAGACCACCAACCCAACTGTGGATAGATTATACAGTTTTATATTATACACTCTAAGATAAGTTGTGTAAGTGAATAAAAAGAAATCTAAACAATGCTTTATAATTTTTAACATAGAAAATATCACTTTTTTTTTCTCCCTATCAATCCAGCCCCTATTTTTTATACATAAATATTTACTCATTAATGATAAAAATTATAGTGTAGTTACAGAATAACAATATTTAAAAATATGAAGTTCTAAAAGACAAAATTATGCATTCATAGTAGAAATGCAAGATATTTTAAGTGGACAAAATAATAATAAGTAGTTCTTCTTTTCCTCCTTTCACTCTTACATTCAATAGTTTTAAATTTTCCCATTGTTACAGTTGCACTTGTTACACAACTATTTCCATCAAGATTAACTAAAGAGAAGAACTGCAACACATCTGTCCTTTAAGAAATTAAGAGCAGGTCTCTTCTGCTGTTATGTTACCTCTCCTTCAAGTTCATGCTCAAGCCCAAATGTCCCAGTTGGACTCCACTACTTGGTGAACACTCTCGTTCAACTGCAGAAGAAAGCGTCCTGATCTTCAGTCAGATTCACTGTCATGGCACAGCAGCAGAGCTAGCTTATGTTCAATTCCCAACCCTATACACCCTCTGTATGCAACAAGCAGCTGACTCGTGCAACATGACTTGCCCATATACCTCAGACTTTGCCAGTCTCTGTTAGCTATATCTTGCAGCTGTTACTTTTCCATCTAGCAGCATCTGGATTTCTTTGTTTATCTTTTGTACTGCTTCTGAAAAATAGGAACATATTCACCTTTCTGAAGCTGTATGTATGTCTCTTGCCTCTCTGATCTTTATTCTCACATTTCTCTTCCATAGCTGTATGGCAGCATGGTCAACCCCCTAAATAGGAGGAAAGGCAGGGTGCTATAGCAAGAGAAGGAAGACTATATAGGCAACAAAAAATGTTTCTCAGAGGGAAATGATAAATGCTTATTTAAAAGAGGGAAAGGGGAGGAATAAAACGGAAAAAAATGTCATTGTAAAGATAAATGCTATTTTTAGGATCAGAAAAAGCCTGCAAGATAAACCTGATCCCAGAAAATGAGAGATCCCACACCGCAAAGCACATGGCATAATAATGTAGAGGAGGCAGGAGGCTGACAAAAAGTCGAGGAACAACTGGTTGAGTGAAAAGGGGGACAGAAAACAATAATTGTCTCTGAAAGAAGAAGGAAAGGGAGGAGCTGAGGGAGGAAGCTGCAGTGGGTAATGGTGTTTGTAGTCATGGAAGTCCAGCCCATAGAGTTGGGATTTATGCATATGATGCATCTTGCTGCAAGTGTACTTATAACTGTGGAGAATAGTCAGACATTAGCATCACTAGTAAGCACAGGCCTTGGGCAAAGGAGGATTGAGCAGCTAGTTCTCGTTTATCACTTACATAAACTCTGTGGATGAAGGTCCGTAAGCTTCATATGAGAGATTTCTGAAGGAGGCAGTATTTTGTTGCTGGGACGGCCCTGTATTGGTGGCAGAACAGAATCTTGATGGCCATCATGCCCAAGTGAAACCTTTTTCTTCATTATGTGTAAAGTAATTATTAAAATTCACCCCCTGAATATGACAATGAGTACATTATCATACACACTTAAAGAAGTATGTGCTAAACACATATGATTATAGTACTCAACTCTTCACCCAAATCATGCTAAACATCACCCCAGGGAGGGAACAGATAAGGTTAGGATATAAAAGAGTATTAAGTGTCAGCTTAAGAAGGAAAGAAGAAGAAAAAAAAAAAAAAAAAAAAAGGAACTGGAGTCAGGAGAAAAGAAGAGCTGGGCAGGGGCTTGGGGAAGGGAGAAAAGATTTGTCTCTTTCTCCTCCACCAAGACGTGGACGGATACATTCTGATACATTCTTGGTAAGCTCTGCCCCTTCACCTTTTCATGAGGAATACCCAGGATAGGACTATTATCATATATCACTTCCTATTGCACTAACTGTGTTTACCAGCAGTAATTCCAAATCTGTTACATCCATCACCTTATTAAATAAATTCAACTTTTTAAAACTGTCTCAGTGAAACACTGGAATCTGTAACATGACAGTAATCAGATAAATCCTTTCATCATAGGAATTGGAACTGCACTATATATGTACCTACAAAGTTGTTCAGTAGGTGTACGATATAATGATAGATGTATATCTTCACAGCCATAGATCCTTTCAGGTAAGCATGGTAATACAAAATCAGTTCATAGCACTGAATATCCAGGGAAAGCATAACAAGTGAATCTTCTTTTGCTCCTAATGCCATCGAATTAGGGACACTGGATATGTGTGATATATGACATCATATAACATCGATGATGATAATCCAGACTGTAGCTCAGGGTTAAGCCTGTCTGTTAGAAAGACCTGACAATGTGGCAATCAAAGCTGTGTAGCTACCTGTTGAGCTGGTTTTTGGCTCAGAAAGCTGAGGTCAGTTCAGACATCCATTGTCAACACAACCTAAGACAACACTGTGATTTCAGAACTCTGAATGGCTGCTTAGTCTAACAACAACCTTTGATTGTGAATTTTACCTTTAGTATGGGAAATTTGGAAGTTGAATGATAATGGACAAGTGGAGCTGCCTTGTGTAATAAAACATTTTTGGCAGGTAATGATCTGAGTTGAGGTAAAGCCTTCAAAAATAAGTTGTATAAAAACTACCTTCTATCTCTTGGAGGAGAAGAAGAAATAATAATAATAACAACCACAACAAAAATAAAATAGAAGACTAAAAAGAGAAGGAGAAGGAGAAGGAGAAGGAGAAGGAGAAGGAGAAGGAGAAGGAGAAGGAGAAGGAGAAGGAGAAGGAGAAGGAGAAGGAGAAGGAGAAGGAGAAGGAGAAGGAGAAGGAGAAGGAGAAGGAGAAGGAGAAGGAGAAGGAGAAGGAGAAGAGAAGGAGAAGGAGAAGAATCAGTGCTAGAGAGGAAGAGACACCTAACCTGCAACTCATAAATACAGACAAAGAAGTAAAAGGGTATTTTTATTTTTATTTTTATTGTTAGTGGTGTGTATACCCTGTAGGGTTTCTCACCTGACATCAGTGAGCAGCCTGGTATTGGAATAAGTGAAGCTGTAGTAAATAATTTGCGACACAGAGAATCAGGTTCGTAATGTGTTAAATGTACTAGATAGGGAGTGAATGTGGTATTAGATTTGAATTCCAAATGACTGCAGCATCATTTTTTTTTCTTTCTTATCTGTCAGTTGGAAATTTGGAGACATTGCATGTGAAAAAGAATAATGTTGCACTTATATTTTGTGCAGTTGACAGACATGGCTAGAACTCTGATATGATTAATACCTCAATAATAGGGCTTCAGTAAGTTAGTCCCAAAAGATTCCCAACCTAGAAAGAGTGGCAAGATCCTGCTAATAGTTTAGTGACTTTTATTAGATAAAAAAAATCAATTTTTAGCTTTGTTTTACCAAAGAGCTTCTACAATGTATTAAAAGAATTAAGGAGTTCTCTCATAGAGAAGTAAATTCAGAGGAACTGGTTTGCAAGTGCTTATGAATCTCTTTTCTGACCAGAAATAGTCTGAGGTACCTTCATTTTCATACTCATTTCCTTACCAAGACTTTGAGCCTTTTTCCTTGAGATAAATATTCAGAGCTATGTATTGTTTCTTACTCTTTCCTTTTCTAGAATATCTGTAATTGCAGAAGTGCTGCCACACACCTAGTAGGGAAAAGCAAAAGATTAATTTCAAATGCCCAGAAATTCAGCAGCAAAGTAGGGCCAAAACAAACATCAAAAAGTCATTGTTCTTTTGCTTCTTTCATGTCTGAAACAGGAACATTCAGGTCCCTTCCCTTGCCCTCACTGCACTTAAGGACAAACGGTATCTTAATACTGACAAAAATTCAAAACTTGGAGAAAGGGCTTGGCTATGAATGTTTCCTCTCTGCATCAGCTAGCAAATAGAGAACAGCCTTCCATACGCAATGGTATCATTCCAGGAATTATCCTGATCCAGAGATTACAGTTCCAGGAATAATAATTATTGGAAAAATTATTTATTGCTTGTTTCACGGCAGTTTTATGGATGGGCCTGTGGGCTGAACAGATAAGCAATTTTGCTGTAGATCCAGAGCTGAGAGTTCATGTCTTGCTCTGGCATTGTGCCAAAAACGACCAGCAGGCACCTGAGCTGTGAAGGACCATCTAGTTGTTTACACTGCAGACTCAGAGGCAGTAGCACAGGTGCTGACCATTTTTTCTGTACCTTTGCTATGCAGCTTGTATCTGGGCTCAGAAGTATATATTACCAAGAGGCTCTGGCTGAAATAAGAACCCTGTAGAACTATGCACACACGTTATTAGGAATAGTCCCTGTTCAATAAATCTTTTGTGTTATTAGAGAAAATCAGGAGAAGGGGGAACTATTTCATAGGACTTGTGAGAAACTGACAAAAAGACCTTAGGGGAAAAAAAAAAAGGTGTTGAAGTGAAGACAAGTAATCTCATGTCAACAGGGAGCAACACTTTAAACTCAGTGGAGCAACAGACAGTGAGTCCCCACAGGGATGAGAGGAAGGGATGTGGTCACAAGGACAGTGCCCTTCAGTGTAACAGCTTTTATGAATGGGGAGGGATGAGTAATATGATCCAGCAGTAAAGGTGGAATATAAGGAGATTTAGGCTGAAAGAGAGATTAGGCTATGTGTTAGTAAAAATTAAATGATATATTTGGAAGTGTTAAGGAATAAGATACATAATAAATGGGGGAATGTTAAAAATGACAAATCCCAAATTGCAGTCTGGAATACAGGGAAGAAAAAGAGGAAGTGAAGACTGGGAGTTGTATTTGGCTATATTTAGATCAAACTTACATAGTTAGAAAAAGCAGAAATCTGCCTTTAGCATTTACACATAGTACTGAAATATATTGATTTTCCTTTAAAATCATTTTCATTCAGAATATAATTGTTATAAATGATGATTTTGTTTAAAAGTTGATTAATCTACTTAATAATTGTGAACTTACCAAATTCATCTTATTTTAAGAGGATTTAATATGCTTTCTATGTCTAACTGAGCCATAATTTTGTTTGAAGGCTATCTCCAAAGAATGCTGGTGGCTGCTGTCCATCATCTGCTGGTGAACTGATCATGTGTATATCAAGTTCAAAGTGAGTTATGCTTAAGTTGTATTAAACTGACAAAACTGATCAGATATGACAAAGTGGTGATTTTAAGCTTAAAAAAAAAAAAAAAAAAAAAAAGTTTATTCACATTTTGATTGCAGTTTGAAATAATCCATCTTTTTTTTTTTTTTTTTTTTTTTTACCCTGAGCTTAAGCCGTGTATTTGAGCTGATAAATGAATGCTAGCATACATTCCCCCTATAGTGCTTTTAACAGGGACTCTCTTTGAAATTTAAACATTCCAGTAAATTGTTCAAACACTGTCTTGAAAGGTTAAACACAGCTTTGAAATCCTTCTCATGTTAGGAAATGTTGTCATAAGCTTTCAGCATAATTGTAAAGAGGCCAAAGCCTTGAAACTAGAAATGTGTTATAATAGCCAATTTCATTGCTATAGTCATGGTAATCATTATGGATCTAAATATCCACCACTTATTCATGGAGATTTTCAATTACTGCATGCATTTTTTTTCAAGTCTTGTAAGCCATCTCATTTTCCAGAAATATTATTCATTACAGAACAAACAAACCAACAGTAGACTTTATCAACAGATCCTTTCTGTCTGGTCACTGAGTAGCAGCAGTAGCAGCAATCTCTCCCTATCAAATGCCTTTTTTTAAATACTCAGTAAAATCCAATAAGTATGCGCTAAATATTTAATACATATTGACTATCTGAGAAAATCTTTGTTCTAATCTTACTCCTGTTAATAGCTGCAAGGACGGATCTTATTTAAACTTACAGTGTGACTATAATAGGGTGTGTATTTATAGCAGCTCCCCCATTGTTTTCTCAAAACACTGCTCAGGCTGTACAGATTACCTATTTCTTCTAAAAATGGCATTAGCCCAAAACTCTTCCCTGTCTTCTTTAATGCCAGAAAAGCAGTTCATCCAGTGATCATGAAGACTCCACAGAGCCACTAGCAATAACACAGAGCTCTGCTTCATTGCTCCATTAAATATTTGTTAGACTGATATTCAGTTCTCAAATACACACTTCCATGCTTCATTCCTTCTCTCCTGACATCTGCTGCTGAATCCTTTTCAGAACTGTAGTGCTCCAAAGGGAGATATGCGGCTGTGGATTTAACAGAAATCTGGGAAGCAGGAGCTCCCCACATCTAATTTTGACTTTAATTATTCCTTTTTTCCTAATTTATTTCCTAAATTAATTCCTAATTTATTATTCCTTTATGTTAATCTGTATTTCAGTTTACAATTTAACTGGTTAATAGCTGTGGCCTTGAAACTGTGTTAATAATGTAAAAGGGAGCTGTCCTTAAAAGCAATGCAGAAAGAGCTAAAGGCATCTCCTGCAGTGAGACTACCACTCACCAGGTCACAAGGGCACTACTTGAAATATTCAATCTGCTCTAAAAATGGTAAGTAACACCTACAGTACATTGCTATTAGAGTAAGAACACACCATAATAAATGTTAAAACAAATACTCATTTGCTAATTTATTAGGATTATGGGAGCATTTAGTTTTCACTCATGAGAGTGCTAATAATCCCATTGACTTGGAAAATTATAGTTAAATGGAAGATATATTTAGAAATAATGTATGTAATTTCCGCATTGTGTATTTCAAATCCACAGAGAAGAACTACTAAATGAGGCAGTGAACACCAGCAATGGGATATTGTGTGATTAGACAGCTCAGAGATTATCTCAAATGGACATGATATACTGAGCTACTCACTTACAAGATTAAACAGAAGGTACAAGAAGGGAAGTATATCTATTGCAAGACAACCAGTTCACAGGTGAGACAGAGAATACCACAGCAATAAGAATGGCCAAGATGTCAGAGGAGAGTGAAAAGCACTGTATGAGATACCTCTACTCTCTGGAATAGGTTTATTGTTACTAGTTTCATAGAAAAACTATCAAGTGGAAAAAAATATGTTATGCAGGGTAGCAATCTAGCTCATTGCTCATGTTCAGCAGCATGGTTTGTATGAATTAAAAATCACTGAGCTGCTTTGTGACTGAGAAATAGCACTCTTCATGATCTAATAAATGGACACATAATTAAAATGCAGTCTGCCGTGCTTTGCATCAATATAAAGGAATTCTGTCAAAAAATAAAAATATCAATGACAACAAAAAATAAAAAATGTTCCTTTGTGAGTTAATGTCTTTCAAATATGAATGTTTTACAAATCAGTGGAGCTCAGGAAAAGTAGTAAAATGTGTTAGTTTTGGCTTTTGTCCTTCATATTCATTGAAGTTGTCCAGTTTATTTGTCATCATTTTTGTTCAAGGAAAAGATAAAACTAAAAAAAAAAAAAAGTAAATAAAAAAATAAAGGAAGGGAAAGGTATGCTGACTGTTTGCATATCAGCTTCTCTAAAACTTCAAGTTTCGCTCTCTAAACAACCAAATTCAACAGTGGGTCCTTCTTTTCAGATCCAGTGTTGGCTTCTTGTATCCATCTGTATTTAAAACCATAAATATGCATATATGTGTATGTATATATAAAGCAAGTAGGGACCTTTGCAACAATATGCCCAGTGAATTACTCAGTACTTTGTATTTCTTTCCATTTAGAATAGGACTGCTATTGAAGAAGAATTTTCAAAAACAGGCCCAAACCCTTCTTGCTATGAAGTCATAGAATCATAGAATGGTTTGTGTTGGAAGGAACCTTACAAATCATCTAATTCCAACTCCCCTGACATGGGCAGGAACACCTCCCACTAGACCAGGTTTCCCAAAGCCTCATTCAACCTGGTGTTGAACACTTCCAGGGATGGGGCAGCTACAACTTCTCTAGGCAACCTGTTACAGCTCCTCACCACCCTCTGAGTAAAGAATTTCTTCCTAATATCTAATATAAACCTACCCTCTTTTACTTTAAAACCATTACTCCTTGTCGTATCACTACAGTCCCTGAGACAGTCCCTCTCCTACTTCCCTACAGACCCCCTTTAGGTACTGGAAGGCTGCTATAACACCTCCCTGAAGCCTTCTCTTCTCCAGGTAAAACAACCCCAACACCAACTGGGATTGCCCTAGCCCGGGGATAGGACCTTCCACTTGGGCCATATGTAGACCTTCTTTGGATTTTCATTCTATGTGTGGGGGCTGTCTTTGTTTGTTTGTTGGTTTGTTTTCCTATGATGTGCAAAAATGGTGTATTTTATCGTTTGCAGTGTTCATATCATTTTGGATTGTACAAGGTGATAGGGAGAAAAGGATTGCTATCACTTATCACTACCTGGTTGATTTAGCAGTCTGAATTGTCAAGATTTCAGCTAGCAATTTATTACCAGTCCTTCCTCTTTAGTTAATGTGTCTACCGTATGTGGAAAAGACTAAAAACAAATTTTATTAAACTGCAGAAGAAATTAAATCCAATGTTTAAGATCTGCCTGGGTAACAAAAGCTCTACTCTTTCCACTGAATCTTATAACGTACCTGGTATGTTTTTCCTTAACACTATAAAACATAACATGATGTAGCTTATCCTGTAATTGTGTACATTAGTCATTATAAACTGTCCCTATCTGTAGCTACATATAAAACAACTCCCCTTGAATATCACCATGATTAGCACTAAAGCATTTAAAATTCAAGTATACAAGTACTGAAACCCTGTAGCTTTCTCTCAATATTTTAATCAATAGCAAATAAGAAATTATTCTTGATTTTTCTAAGTGAAGTATATGAAAACAATCTTAAAACATGTCAAAGTTTTAAACAGAAAATATGATGAAACACTGAAGTGAAAATAAGAGAATTAGGGATGAAAGAACTAGTTAGTCACAATGAACTGTTAAGAGTGTGGGTTTTTCTGGTGACAGATGGCTATTTTACAGAATACCGCATCTGCCAAATTCCAGTATAAAATTACCATGCACAGTATCCTTGTAAAGGAGATGAGAGGCTGAATGATTGCTGTTTAGCTCCAATTTTACACCGGTGTAATTCCATATGGGAGTTATGGGATACAAGATGGGTAGAGCAACTATGAATGGAAAGCTATAGCTAGTTTAAAGAAAAGTAGAAAAATATGTCTGAATGCAATAAGGAGGTAGAGGCAGTTTAAAATCAAATACAGACATGAGGGATAAAAGAAATCAAGGAAATAGTATAAAAAATATAGTATTTTTAGTCTGACACCAGTAATCTACTTTTAGCTGTTTAAGATAATACTTTTTGTTATGTTCACAAACGTGATTTAAGTAATGAAGCTTTAAAAATATGAATCTCCCTGCTGACTTGATCTGCTATCAAATCTCTACAAGAAAGCAAAGCGACAAAGGTTGGCAAATCAGTGTTGTAAAAATTAAAATTCTCTATACAGATCAACAACAGTTCTCTCTCTACCAGTTGCAGATTTACATTCACTTAAAACATTTTCAGATTTTAGTCTACCCACCATTAATGTCAGCTCAGAACATCAGTCTTATAATATTTGGTCCAACTGCAAAAGAGATGTTTACAATAAATACCTTATTTGTTTCAACTGTTTCTGTTACCGCTTCTTTTGCTGCTACATTCCAATATTAACATGCTATATTTTAATAAGTCCATTAAAACTGAAAAGCTAATATCCTTTGCTGATCTTCACAGCACTAGACTGTACATCCAGATTTTTAATTTGATTCAATATGCAAAAATGGAAAACATCAGTCCTGTATCCTAAATGACTAGTAACTAATGTTCAGTGCACTTTGATAGTCAACTAGATAAGAGAATTTAGTGCTAACATCAATATTCTATCAATTACATATGACTGAAGTAAACAGATAAACTCAGTTTGAGACTTCACAGCAAATTCAGTGTAATTCAATAAAATCTGTGCAAGCAAATATTTTACTAGAAGTTATATACCACGCTGGATAAAGCATTACCAATTGTTTAAACATGAAATACAGACTTCTGGAATTATTTCATTCAAACAAGCTACTTTCAACATACTTTTCACCGTGAAAAGTTTCTTAGATCTAAGTTCAAAAACTCCTATATATAATAAAGCAAAAAAAACAATTCCTGAAGCTAACCAGGTAGTGCTAAATGTTTAAGAAAAGTGACTTCACATCCAGAGTATGTTTCTGGTTTCCTCCCTTCCTCCCTTCCTTTTTCTCCTCCTTTCCTTCCTTCCTTCCTTCCTTCCTTCCTTCCTTCCTTCCTTCCTTCCCTCTCTTTCTTTCCTTATTTTTTATTATTTTCTTTCTTTTTTTTTTCTTCTTTCTCTCTCTTTTACATATACACTTCTATGTAAGTGAAGTTGTCTAATTGTTTGCAAAGAAGAATTCCTTCAAACAGACAAAAGGCCTTCGTTACACCTAATCACTGAGGAACTAGCATGAAGGAGACCAGAGTCAAATTCTCTGCTTTGAACCAGACCTAGTAATGAGCAGGAAAAGTGGAGAAATGGGATCAACCCACCACAGATGAAACTCTAATCCCTATTTCATATACAGATGATATATGTATCTGTGTGTATGTGCATGTATATATAAACATACCGACTTTGTTTCCTTTTTAAATCAACAATGTTTATGTGTGTTTTTCCAAGAAAGCAATGGGGGTTGGCATTCATATTGTAGTTTTTGATCCAGAATCCACTTATAAATGTTTTAATCAGTTTTTGTTCTTGAATAATTAAACTAGCACAACATTTTATCAGTTTCTATTCATATACAGATTGCTTTCCCTTTGTTGCTTCAATAAATGGAGCAAGAGACACACTTAAGGTTCTACTAGATATACCAGAATTACAAAAAGAAGATAAGTGAGAAAATAATTTTACCTTTCTCATACTTCTATTAAAATGCTTAATTATCCAGACACGAAAGATAATGTGTGTTCTACTAAATAATAATCACAGAATCACAGAATTTTCTAGGTTGGAAGAGACCTCAAGATCATCGAGTCCAACCTCTGACCTAAAACTAACAGTCCCCACTAAACCATATCCCTAAGCTCTACATCTAAACGTCTTTTGAAGACTTCCAGGGATGGTGACTCCACCACCTCCCTGGGCAGCCCGTTCCAATGCCTCACAACCCTTTCAGTAAAGAAATTCTTCCTAACATCTAACCTAAAACTCCCCTGGCGTAACTTTAGCCCATTCCCCCTCGTCCTGTCACCAGGCACATGGGAGAACAGGCCAACCCCCACCTCGCTACAGCCTCCTTTAATGTACTTATACAGAGCAATAAGGTCACCCCTGAGCCTCCTCTTCTCCAGGCTGAACAAGCCCAGCTCCTTCAGCCGCTCCTCGTAGGACTTGCTCTCCAGGCCCCTCACCAGCTTCGTCGCCCTTCTTTGGACCCGCTCAAGCACCTCGATGTCCTTCTTGTAGCGAGGGGCCCAAAACTGAACACAGTACTCGAGGTGCGGCCTCACCAGAGCCGAGTACAGGGGGACGATCACCTCCCTAGCCCTGCTGGTCACAGTGTTTCTGATACAAGCCAGGATGCCGTTGGCCTTCTTGGCCACCAGAGCACACTGCTGGCTCATATTCAGCCGACTGTCCACCATCACTCCCAGGTCCTTCTCTGCCTGGCAGCTCTCCAACCATTCCTCTCCCAGCCTGTAGTTCTGCTTGGGGTTATTGCGCCCCAGGTGCAGGACCCGGCACTTGGCCTTGTTGAACCTCATGCAGTTGACCTCAGCCCATCGGTGCAGCCTATCCAGATCCTCCTGCAGAGCCTTCCTACCCTCGAGCAGATCGACACACGCACCTAGCTTGGTGTCATCTGCAAACTTACTGAGGGTGCACTCAATGCCGTCATCCAGATCATTGATGAAGATGTTAAAGAGGACCGGCCCCAGCACCGAGCCCTGGGGGACGCCACTAGTGACTGGCCTCCAACTGGACTTGGCTCCATTCACCACAACTCTTTGGGCCCGGCTATCCAGCCAGTTTCTAACCCAACGAAGCGTGCGCCAGTCCAAGCCAAGAGCAGCCAGTTTCTTGAGGAGAATGCTGTGGGAGACGGTGTCAAAAGCCTTGCTGAAGTCAAGGTAGACCACATCCACAGCCTTTCCCTCGTCCACCCAGCGCGTCACTTTGTCGTAGAAGGAGATCAGGTTTGTCAAGCAGGACCTGCCTTCCATAAACCCATGCTGGCTGGGCCTGATCGCCTGCTTGCCCTTCAAGTGCCGCATGATGACTCCCAAGAGGATCTGCTCCATGAGCTTCCCTGGTACTGAGGTCAAACTGACAGGCCTGTAGTTCCCCGGGTCTGCCCTCCGGCCCTTCTTGTAGATGGGCGTCACATTTGCTAGCCGCCAGTCAGCTGGGACCTCCCCCGATAGCCAGGACTGCTGATAAATGATGGATAGGGGCTTGGCCAGCTCATCTGCCAGTTCTCTCAGTACCCTTGGGTGGATCCCATCCGGCCCCATCGATTTGTGGACATCCAAGTGCCGTAGCAGGTCACCAACCAGTTCTTCGTGGATGGTGAGGGCCACATCCTGCTCCCCATTCCCTTCCACCAGTTCTGGGTACTGGGTATCCAGAGAGCAACCGGTTTTGCCGCTAAAGACTGAGGCAAAGAAGGCATTGAGCACCTCCGCCTTTTCCTCATCTCTTGTAACTAAGTTTCCCCCTGCATCCAGTAAAGGATGGAGATTCTCCCTAGTCCTCCTTTTTGTGTTGATGTATTTATAAAAGCGTTTTTTATTATCTTTAACGGCAGTAGCCAGATAGAGCTCCAGACGAGCTTTGGCCTTCCTAATCTTGTCCCTGCACAGCCTCGCTACATCCTTATAGTCCTCCTTAGTGGCCTGCCCAATTTTCCAAAGATTATAAACCCTCTTTTTTCTCCTAAGCTCAAGCCACAATTCTCTGTTGAGCCAGGCTGGTCTTCTTCCCCGCTGGCTCATCTTTGGGCGCATGGGAATAGACCGCTCCTGCGCCATTAGGATTTGCCTCTTAAAGAGCGCCCAGCCTTCCTGGACCCCTCTGCCCTTCAGAACCGCCTCCCATGGGACTCCACCAACTAGTGTCCTGAGCAGCCCAAAGTCAGCCCTCCGAAAGTCCAATACAGTGGTTTTACTGGTTCCCTTCCTGGCCCCGCCAAGGATAGTGAACTCCACCATTTCGTGGTCACTCTGCCCAAGACAGCTCCCGACAATCACATCCTCCACCAGTCCTTCTCTGTTTGTGAAGAGAAGGTCTAGCAGGGCACCACCCCTGGTAGGTTCACTAATCAGCTGCGTCAGGAAGCTATCTTCCACTTTCTCCAGAAACCTCCTAGACTGCTTCCTCTGGGCTGTGTTGTGCTTCCAGGATATGTCAGGGAAGTTGAAGTCCCCCACGAGTACAAGCGCTGACGATTTCGCAACTTCTGTCAGCTGCCTGTAGAACTCCTCATCCGTCTCCTCATCCTGGTTCGGCGGTCTATAGCAGACCCCGACCAGGACACTAGCCTTGTTGTCCCTGCCGATCCTAACCCAAAGGGACTCGATCTTGTCATTCCTAGCCTCGAGTTCTACAACATCGAAAGACTCTCTAATATAGAGAGCCACACCGCCACCCCTTCTGTGCTGCCTGTCCCTTCTGAAGAGCCTATAGCCAGGCATCGCAGCACTCCAGTCATGAGACTGGTCCCACCACGTTTCCGTGATGGCAACCAAGTCGTAGCCTGCCCGCTGCACGATGGCTTCCAGCTCCTCCTGTTTATTACCCATGCTGCATGCATTGGTGTAGATGCACTTCAGCTGGGCCTTTACCCTATCCTCCGGCCTTGCCATTGTTCCCCCTGGCACAGCCCCAACAGTCCTTGTTTCAGCCCCATCCCCCTTCTTACCTAGTTTAAAGCCCTATCTATCAGCCCTGCCAACTCCTGACCCAAGATCCTTACCCCTCTCCGAGAGAGGCCCATCCCATCCGGTGCCATCAGGCCCGGTGTAGCATAGACCTTCCCGTGATCAAAGAACCCAAAGTTGTGCCGGTCACACCAGTCACGAAGCCACGAGTTTATGCGAACAGCGCACCTTTCAGCTTCCATCCCCCCTATCGGAAGGACAGAGGCAAACACAACCTGTGTGCCTGAACCTCTAAGTTGTCGCCCCAAATCCCTAAAGTCTCTTTTGATCGCCCTCGGGCTTCTCTTTGCTACTTCATCGCTACCAGCCTGAAAGACCAATAGCGGGTAGTAGTCAGTGGGCCGTACCAGGCGCTTGACCTTCTTGGCAATGTCCCTGACCCTGGCCCCAGGGAGGCAGCAGACCTCCCTACGGGTAGGGTCAGGCCGACAAATAGGGCCCTCTGTTCCCCTAAGGACAGAGTCACCCACAACAATCACCCTTCTTTCGTTCTTGGTGGAGGCAGTCCTGATGCGTGAAGTTGACCTCCTCACCCTAGGAATCCTCCTGGGAACACTTTCTACGTCTTCCTCAGTTGCTGTTGATCTCTCATTCTCCAGGGCCTCAAACCTGTTTTGTAAGGGCACCTGGGAAGGTGGGGTCGGAAGAGGAGGGCATCGCCTGCGATGTCGAGCAGGGACCTGTCTCCATTCCTCCTCAACTGCCAGGTCCCCTCCCTCTGCCCGACGGCGACTGGGCAGGGTGTCCACCCCCATTTGGGGTGTCACACCCCGGTACCTCTCCTTGAGGCCCTGCAGGGAGTTGCTCCAGAAGTCTATCTCCCGCTCACACTCCCTGATGGCCCTCAGCCTCTCCACCTCCTCCTTGAGCTCCGCCACCATGCGGATCAGGTCATCCACTTGCTCACACCTAACACACGCAGCGTCTCTGCCTCCTGCCGATGGCAGGAACAGGCTCTGACACTCCCTGCATCCCGTGACCTGAACCGCTGCATTCTTTAGCGGGTACTCGGTCTGGGTGTGTACCGACCTCCTGCAGAGCGCTCCGTTCCTGGTGGAGACCATTATCGCCTAGCTAACGACTGTCGTTAACAGGCGTTCGTGTGGGCGGGGGTAGCTCTCCGCCCTTCCTGCTCGCCCTGCCTGCGCGACCTGCCGCGCTAACTGCCGCGCCACTCCCTTCTGACGCGCCACGCCCTGTTTGCCCGCCCTGTTCGCCGCGCTCCTGGTCGCTCGCGCTCCCTAGGGGCTGCTTTTGAACGGCCGGGGAGGGGGCGCTGCTGGCTCCGCCTTCGCCTCGTCAGCCTCCCTCACGAGGGCTGCCGGCTCCTGGCGGCTCCCTGAAGTCGGCTCGATGCCGGAAAGTTAGCCCTGCCTGGCCCGATCCCCCGCTCCGCTGCAGAACGCGTCTGCCCCGGAGCCGATCGCCTCGGCAAATGGCCAATAATAATAATAATAATAATAATAATAATAATAATAATAATAATAATAATAATAATAATAATAATAATAATAATAATAATAATAATAATTCATTGGAATAATTAGCATTTCTGAAAGAACAAAAATTAAAAAGCACATGTGTTTTTCTTATTGTTTATAATCTCTACAGTGTAAAAAAATATTTTATGATGGCACAAGTTTTAAATGTTTTTAATACATATTTTGTGTTTCTGTGCAATAGCTTTATGACCTAGTTTAGTATCAGTATCATCAGTAAAACCAAGCCATTTTTCAATGTAAAAATTTTAAATTGTATAAAACTAGTTTTGATTATGACTGTAGTTAGAGCTTTCTACTTCAAACTAATATTCAAGGAATTCTTCAATCTATAACAACTGAAACTGCTGCATATCAAGGGCTTTGCAATTGGACTGTACTGTGAGAAGGGAAAATAAAATCTCCAAAGGGAAGAAATTGAAGGTAGGTAAATTCAGACCTGAAATAAAGTGAAATATGTATAACAGTGATAGCAATTCATCATCAGAACAATTTATGAGGGATAGAGAATGTATGGGTTGCACTCTTTCTTTCCCTCTGTGCCTGCTCCCCCCATGGCCCCAATTTACTGGAGTTAATGAGAAGTATGAGCTTGACACAGGAACTACTAGGAAAAACTCCATTTACAGCACAATCATGGTTAGAATATACCCTGCCTAAAATACTTAATCACTATGAACTCCTACATTCTTACAACCTATGAAATAGTCAGCTGGATAAGAACATAAGGATTTTTATATTATTAGAAGAAATTATAGTGTTCTATAACATGTTTTGATAACATTTAATTTTATTTAATAACATAATAAATATGTAGAATATAATGTTGTCAAAGGCACTCAGTTAGCTAAATCTGGACATCTGCCATATAGAGAAGTCTGAAGCTAAGCTACTTCCCTTAGAATCAGTGAAATGAAATAGACCAGTCTACAGTTAAATTCATCTCTGCCTGAAGTGAACTTATAAAATAGGTTGGATAGACTACAGTCTGAGTGTTTCTTCTCTGTTGGCTACAGAGGAAACCTAGATGACTGACTGTTCTAAGTGGCTACACAGTAGATCTCTATGGCATTGGATAGCATCTTGTAAATAAATGGAGATAGCTCAGTATTGACAATACTAACTTAATTTTAAGACTACAAGCATATTTGAGAACATCATAAAGCCAAATTATTGTGTCTTTTTTGAATAAATCCTCCCTGAGTTTATTAGGTAATAACAAAATGATTATGATGATTTTTATTTTTTTTTCAGATTTGATACAATGCTATGTATTTTTTATTTTGTCTTGTCCCTACTACAGATATTCCTGTTTCTCAGATTTTTTGTTTGTTTTTTTTTTTTTTGTTTGCTTTTTTCCTTTCCCAAGTAAATGATTAATATGTTTAATATATCTGTTTATTCTGCAGTTAGGGCAGCAATAGTCTCATAGATGTTGCCAGGTACACTTCTGTTTTTTCCTGAATCCAGAGCTCAGAAATAATGTCTGTCTATTTTTTGTTTTATCCAGATAAGAAGTGTCATTTTGTACAATAGTCTGAAACTAGAAAATTTATACATAACAATATATATTGATTCTAGAAAATACGAAAGTAGCTTCCTAGTCAATATCTTTATGCATCATTAACTTTATGTACTTTACTCCAAATACTAAAGTCACTTTTATCCCTCCAAACTGTGTGTTGTGAAAGAGTCTCAAAACTGCTTAATGTAAAACTGAGTTATTTTATATCAACCTGTTAGATAAACGAAGGGAAGGGAAGGGAAGGGAAGGGAAGGGAAGGGAAGGGAAGGGAAGGGAAGGGAAGGGAAGGGAAGGGAAGGGAAGGGAAGGGAAGGGAAGGGAAGGGAAGGGAAGGGAAGGGAAGGGAAGGGAAGGGAAGGGAAGGGAAGGGAAGGGAAGTCAAGTCTTAACAAACATTGAAAAATGCCATGTTGACAATGGATGGGGTTTTCTACCTAGTTACTCCTTGCAACTTAAAATGCTCCAGGTGTCTCCTTTCACTTCCAAAATTAGCTAAGCATTCTGCATCGGTGACTCCAAAACAATGATCAGGAAGGTCATGGGAAGCTGATCTATGCTTATTCATACACGTTTGATAGAAAGTTTGTATATAATGTGAAAGAAAAACCAAGTCTGAATTTGGGAATCCTTGGTATTAAAGAGGGAAATATTATTATGTACCTTATTGAACAAGTGACCAGTGTTTCATAATATAGCTTAAGTCTGTGCAGAGTTTTTTAACAGTGGTTTAAAATTTCTCTCCTTCTAATTCTTACTCTAAACAAACAAACAAACAAACAAACATAAACAAACAAGAAAACAAACAAACATTTTTTTTATTAAACAAACATTATTTCTATTTGTCATTTCCCTGGCTTTTGATCTTGATAGGGCCTTCTTTGGAGATATTTCAAGTTCTTTACTTGAATAGTTACCAGAGTCTTATATTTTCCAGGTACCACTTAGAACATAACTAAAACAGCATTACTCTTAAGTTGCTTTTCCTTAAATTAATCCATTGGAAAGAGAATGTGTCCCTATAAGCACAGAGCCTTAACTTTTTAAGGTATAGACAGTTGTCTCATGCTTCTATAAACTCATGCTCAGAACTAAAATACTGCTTACTTGCTCTGTAAACAAACTACTTAAGGCCCCAGACCTGCTAGGGCAGCCCATGAAAAATCCTTTAAAATATCTCCAATTGGATAGAAATATATATTTTCTATCTATATTATCTATATATTATATCTATATATCTATATATATTATCTATATATTTTCTTTCTATATTGGATAGAAATTATATTTTCCTGATAATGATTTGATATGATTTTTACGAGGCAATATAAGAAAGAATACAGCTTCTTTCCTTGATTGCTGCTATTGTCCTGCATTGTGTAATTATAGTATGCACAAGACTAAAACGGTTCCTTTAAAACTGCTTTAGTTCCTTTAGAACTGCTATCAAAATCCTGAACAAAAGTGAATAATTACTGACATGAAAGCAAAGAATATATTCAGTAACACCTGATGAAATTGAACAGGAACAAGTCTATTGGGCTTGATGACATTCATTTCAGGGTCCTGAGGGAAGTGGCTGATGTAGTTTTCAAGCCATCTCTCTCCATCCTATTTGAAAAGTTCTGGCAATGAGGCGAAGTCCATGGTGACTGAAAAGAAAAAAAAAAAAATTGGTCCCATTTTAAAAAATGGTAAAAAGGAAGACCCGAGGAAGTACAGGCTGGCTAGCCTCACCTCTGAGTCTGGGAAGATCATGGAAAAGATCCTCCTGGAAGCAATGTCAAAGCACATGAAAGACAAAGGTGATCTGAGACAGCCAGCATGGCTTCATCAAGGACATATTTTGCCATGGCTTTCTACAATGGAGTGACTGCATCACTCAACAAGGGAAGACTGACTGATAATCATTTACCTGGACTTCTGTAAGGCCTTTGACACGATCCCACATTACATCATGATCTCCAAATTGGAATGGAATATTGTGGTGATATGGATTTGAAGGATGGATCATTCAGCGGATAAGGAGTTGGCTTGAAGGCCACACCCAAAGAGTGGTAGTCAATAGATCTATGTCCAGGTGGAGACCAGTGATGAGTGATGTCCCCCTCAACGGTCTGTCCTGGGACCTGTGCTGTATAATAACTTTATCAATGACATAGATAGTGGGATCAAGATGCAGATCCCAGACAGATGACACTAAGCTGAGTGGTGTGGTTGCCATCCAAAGGGACCTAGACAAGCCCGAGAATTGGGCCCATGTTTGGACTCACTCTAAGTGCAAGGTGCTGCACCTGGGTTGGGGCAACCCCAGACATGAGCAGAGACTGGGAGAATAACTTATTGAAAGCAGTCCTGCAGAGAAGGACTTGGGTATTCTGGTGGGTGAAAGGCTCGACATGAGCCAGCAGTGTGCACTTGCAGCCCAGAAGGCCAACTGCGTCCTGGGCTGCATCAACATAGGCGTAGCCAGTGGGTTGAGGAAGGGGATTGTCTACCTCTGCTCTGCCCTTGTGAGAGCCCACTTGGAGTCTTGTATCCAGGTCTGGGGCCTCTGGCTCATGAAGGCTGTTAGAACAGCTCCAGAGGGCCATGAGGATGATTAGAGGGCTGGAGTAGCTCTCCTATGAAGAAAGGCTGAGAGAGCTGGAGCTGTTCAGCCTGAGGAAGAGAAGGCTCCAGGGTGACCTTACTGCATCTTTTCAATACTTAAAGTGGGAGACCTACTTTTTGCTCAGTCAGATAATGACAGGATAACAGCAAATGATTTTAAACCCAAAGAGGGGAGGTTCAGATTAGAGGTTAGGAGGAAATTCTTCACTCAGAAGGTAGTGAGGCACTGAACAGATTGCCCAGAAAAGCTGTGGATGCCACATCCCTGGAAGTGTTAAAGACCAGGTTGTACAAGGCTCTAGTAAACTTGATCTAATGGGTGGCATCCCTGCCCATGGCAGAGGTGTTGGAACTAGATGATCTTTAAGGTCACTTCCAAGCCAATCTGTTCTATGATTCTAGAGTTCCAGAATTAATTCTACCCCTTGAGAACTGCACATGGTTTTATCCTCCCTATACTAAAAGGGATATATAAAAACTAGAAAATGACCAAGAGCAGAGATGAAAAAAAAATAAAACAAAAATGTTTCCATGTAGAAAAGACAAAGATTAAGTATCCTTAATGGAAGAGACAATTGACACAGGACATCACTGTCTCATGTGTGAGTAAAGAAGAACAGGGAACAAATATTCACTAGTTCCCATGACACAAGAACCTGGCCATAGCCAGTGAAATTATTTGCAAACAGGCTCAAATCAAACAAAAGAATGTCACAACATGTTTTGTTGAATTGAAAAAGGGATTAGTTTAGTATATTGGGGAAAAGTCCATCAGCAGCTACTAAAAATGAGTCTTGTGCCTAACCAGAAGTTCTTAATCCTCATGATTGCATGAAACTGATAGGATATAAAAGAAAAATTGCTTTATAATATTTTCCATTTTCCCTTAATCTTTCTCTAAGATTTTTCTGGTTACTACTGCTACAGGTTAGCTATTGGGCTAGACAAGCCTATGATCTGACTCTGCTGTGCTCTTAGACTACAGAACAGCATTGTTTTCCAAACAGAGAAAGACAGAAGGAAGCCTACTGGAATCTAACATAAAATCTTTATAAAAAATATATAATAAATACATTTATTATAAATAAATAAATAAATAAGTTGTTTGTGTTAACTGATTTTTGTACTTACACCATAGCATTGACATTATTTATGCTTTAATTTTGTTTTTCAAATTTGGATATTAAAAGTTGGTTTCACTATCATTCCTGTTGGAGAATATCTCATGTTATTTGTAGTTCAAATCTATTGGACTTAACTTTACTTCCATCTTGTTTCCCAAAATATACCAATCAGTGTACGTTAAGGTTATAAGTTCAATGTTAAAAAGCAAAATTTTGTTTCTGAATTTCTAAGCTGGTCAATTTACATGAGGTGTAAATTTTCAATTTAAATACCTGGTGTAGAAGCTAGACTCATTCTATCTAAGACATCTGAAATTCCACATGCTGAACAAGTAAAAAATATTCAGGTGATCATGGTATATGTCCTAGGGGGCAATTTCATTTTCAGTTCCAACATATTTTGTTTTTCTCAATTGATTAAGACCTAGAGATAAGTTACTGCAGCCCTTTGTACCTTGGTGTAGGGTCTGGGGTTTGCTGAGGAGCTCTGGGGTCACCAGAAGATGGGGATATTTGAGTATGCTTCATTTGGATTTGGGTTTGGTTTTGTTTGTTTGTTCGTTTGTTTAAGAAATTGATCATGTCTAAGAGAGTTAGAAAAGCAGCAATTTTAAAACTAAATTGTTTGCTTTCTTCAAGCCTTTTTCCTTAGCAAAATGGGGGGTAGAGCAGGGGAAGGGTGACAGGGGAGACAGAAAGAATTGCACAGGTTTTTCATTTTATTTCACTTTTTAGTAGCATAATCCTGAGGCAAATACTCAGGGAATATTCCTTTCCTGACAGAAAAACAGCATTATGTCTGAATCAGCTCAGAAGTCGTAGTGATTCCCTGTAGATTTTTTTAATAGAGAAGGGAACTGAAATCACTCCTCATGAATGATAATAAAATAAAAAAAAAATCAAAAAAAAAAAAAAAAAAAAAAACATAACAGGATAAGCATTTGCTTTCCACAAAACAAAACAAAACAAACAAGAATTAAATAAAAACAAGTTAAGTGGTTTGCAGGACTTTCCATTTTTAAGAGTTTGTCTTCTGTAATATATTTTAAAGCTTCAGTTGCACAAAATCTCATAATAGATTCACAGATATTACACCAGGAATATATACACTGAAGTCTTTAATTTTTTTCTTAACCTTATCCTGATTTCATTGAAACCCAAAGCTGATGTTCTACTAGCTTCAGTTGGAGCAGGCTCTTCTGATTTGAAGCTATCCTATATAAAGTTTGGAATATTTCCTTGTACAATGTGTGCCAAAGAGGAGCTGAAAAACAAAGGTAAAGCAGTGGCTGAAGGATGCTTACAGTACACAGCACCCCGTCCAGGCTGTGGTCCACATTAGAGGTGCAGTTAGAAGAGTTACACATACAATCATAAACATAATTCCTTCAGTGTTTTTATTTCTCCTTGTCAACTGTTGTTTTTGTGTGTGTGTTTGTATTTTTTATTATATTTTATTTTATTTATTTATTTATTTATTTTATTTCCTGTATTTTTCCATCACCTTCTTTCAGGTAAATAATTCTAAATATTAGTACTACAATTGTTTTTGCTTGTATCATGCTGGGGAAATATATAAGTGCTATGGGTGTTCTTCTGTTCAGGTTCATTCAGATGCTGTCCCTGTACTAACAGCTTATTGCCAGCAGGCATTTTCCTTCATCTTATGCCAGGGTTGCACATTAAATGAAACTTTATTCATGGCATTTGTTTTACTATTGGATTGTGTTTTGTATTCATGTCAAAGAGACACCTGAGAATAGTAGGCTTTACCAGGAATTTTCAGAAAACAGCTATTGTCTTTATTTCATATTTGTACCTGAATACAAAATAGATATAAAAAATAAACAGAATATGGACAAGATGATACGCTGCATGATTCATGTAAAGCTAGACTGGACAAAGCGTTAGAAAATACAGCATAGTGTACACTGGGGAATGTTTGTGTGCTAGCAGAGGAACAACCTAGAATATATGTTAGATTTTATCAGGCTATAGCATCTATGACTCAGAAAGGCTTGTTGCTCTTTAAAACTGAGAATTTGAAACAAATGAAGAGTTATCTTGAAAAGTGGTGTAGGAGGAACATGAAAATTTTTAACAGGGGAGAGAACCCAGGGAGCAGACAGTGTCAGTGGTGCTGTTTGCAGCACCAGGACCCCACTGCTCTGTGCACTGGTACCGCCACCATGCTCCATATGGGCAGTGGGCACAGGGGCAGTGGGAGCACCCCTAGAGCAGGAGCACCTGCACCACCGGAAAGAGAGGTGTGAGGGGCACCAGCACGCCCAGGGAGAGTGAGGGAATATGTGCAAGTGTGTGTGTATGTGTATATGCACATATGTTAGAACCGGTCAGGGTTAGTTATGAACAAAAAATGTGTATGTATTTATTAATATTTTCTGACTCATATTGTGGGCTGTACCTGTTATAATACTGACAATGATCCTGAATCTGTAGTTCACTGACTGCTGGTTAATTGTGTTAATAAATCAATAAACCACTTTGATCTTGATTTGTTTTAAACTACAGGAGCAGGGTAGCTTTTTTCTGCAAAGAGGACCACAGATGGAAGCCTATGATATTTTCCTGAAACCATGGGCCTGTGTTGATTGTTAGATAAGATAAAGGCCTATTCAACACTCCTGACATTTGTTAGGTTTGACTCTCCAGTCACTTAGAAATTATAGAGGGAAGCTGGAAGTTTACTTCAGCAGAGTCTGACAAATGCACTGTATTTCTATAGCTAATATTAAAATTAAGCACTTTCACAGAGAAAAATCTGTCAGCAGCTTGCTGTCTATTTCTGTGTTCAGACTTTGCTTACTTGGCCCAATTAAGAAGACAGCCTGGCCTCAATAAATACCATGCTCTGAAGTATTACCCTTCCAATATGCTTGTTATACCACATTTTTTCTACTTTATGCTTTCATTTTGCAGTCATTTTCAAACAGCATTTGTTAATGTTTTAATGAATCTCTTTCCTCACTATCTACATAAAACATTCATTTAAATATACAACAGTTCAACAGCATTTTCATCACAGTTATGTTCTTATTGCAATTTAATCTTACAGCTATTAACCAAAGTATCTGATGTCAAAACAATACTAGTATCTAGTCAAAAAGTTCCAACAATAACCATTATTGTATCTCATGCTCATTCCCTAATTAACCAGAACCTCTTCTACTTAAAAATCATTACCACAAACTATACATGTATGTCCACAGTGTAGCAAACTGCGGCTGCCTAGATTTTTCCTGCTTTTATCTCTGTAAAGCTAAATACTAAGTAGGTTTATTAAAAATCACAATTTTCGCTACTTTTCCATTCTAGTAATAACATATTTACCATCCAACAATAAACAACAATGTACATGTAGGTGCATCTAACAATATACAATACATGTAGGTGCAGTGGAGACCTCTGCTCTGGAGCAGGTGAGTGCATACCCACTGGCCACTACAAACACCTTATCAACTTTGCTTTAGTCACTTCCAGTGAAGGGCAGTCCATATTTTTTTCATATTCAATTGCACACTTTATGATTTTTCTCAATATTTGCCCTTTGCAGAAACACAAGTTGTTCTCTTCCTGTGTCCATTGTATAATCTTTCACACGGAAGTGTTAACATCTCTACTCAGTCTTCCTTTCTAAGGAAGAACAAACCTATGTTTTCAACTCACCTTGAAATTTCTTATTGTACCTCTTGGTATCTTCTGGATTCTTCCCAATTTATCCATCTTTCTCCAATAGCATTTCTCAGAAAATATACAGAGTTGTATAAATCTTCATCCATCTAGAACCATATATATCTTGCTTATCCAATATTTGCTAAGATATCCTAGAATGTTCCTTTTCATTTTTGGAAGAGTATCATATCATTGAGTTAGATTTCAAGATTTTACTGAAATAATTAATGAAAACATCAAATAGATTTAGGCTCAGAGAAGGATCCTGCAAGCCATCACATGAAATTGCTTCTGAGTGGACAGTAAGTAAATAATACTTCCTCCAGGATCAGAGTTGTCCACGAAGTTGTGCATTCATCTGATCTAGTTTTCATGCTGAGCAAACAATTAATTTATAAAAATGTCACCCAGAGTGTTGCAAACTTTGCTAAAAGTCAGGTTGTATCACATTTAGTACTTCCCCTATCATCTATCAAGGCAGTCAATTTATAAAGGCAATATATTAGGATACAGTATGGGGTTTAGCTTATTTCTGTCAAAGAGCTCCTTTAGCACTTAAAACCGTTCACCTGTCCCAGCCTGAAGGTAGGTAACATAAAAAGCAAAAATATAAATGAACTTAAGGGGATTCTACTGAACTCATTGACTTCTGTCATCTTCTCAAAGAGCAGGTAGTTACTACCTGCAAGCACCCTGCCTTTGAGACCAAGCTTGGCAGTCCACTGTGTTCAACAGGAGCCTTCCAGAAATGGATGGTGAGTTTGCACCATATATTAAGACCTCTTGAAATCAATGACAAAACCATAATGGAAGTAAGCAGCAGCAGAGTCGGGGCTTGATCTAAGTTTGTGCTATTTCTCTTGAAATATTCGTAATTTGTAAATCATTTTAAGATTTGATTCATGGTGAAAAGCTGGATAATTCTTTAATGCATGAAGTTTATAATCATCTATATCTTCCCTGCTTCATCAGTTACATTAATCAGAGAATAACTGTTGTGTAGTAGCTCAAATGACTTAGTAAATTGCATAAGCAGGAATTTACTTTTTCTTTTCTCTCCTAAATGCTGAATAACAATTATTGTTTAGTACATGAACAGAGCTACGCACCAGGTAACACAACTTTAACCCCTTTGAGAATCACTTCTAATCAGTTTTACTATAATTTTGCCTGCTGTGTGGAAAGCTCTACTATATAGAGAGAATGTTTGTGTCAGTTTGTTAAATCACAAGCTAAGTCTTGAATGGAGAGAATGATCACAATAAAGAGCACAGATTTTAAAGATACAGAAAATGAAGGCAAATGCAACACATTTGGTCGATAACCATCATTGTATTAGATCATTATAATAAATAAATTCTTAATTAAATGTTCTCAAATTACGAAAACACACTTTCTTTACTCTTAGTGCCTGAATAGCATGAAGTTTAAATATCCTAACTGCACAAACATTTTAAACATTTAACTTATCTCTATGGCTCCCCACTGTATTGTACCTGTCACACTGATGGCCTCATGACCAGAAAAGCAAGAACTGAACCTGGGAAGACAGAACTCAAAATGCATACCTCCTGCAACAATGAGATGATGCCATTCATAATCTGAAGTTAATCATAATCAGCTTTCATCAAATAATCATTTAAATGTCCAGGTTTACTAGTTCTTCAAAACAGAAACAGATGGTTAGGTAGGGTCCAGTATCATCCTACATCATTAAAACAAGAGTGTTTACTGGGTAAACCTTTCCCTTAAACTTATATCATGATATTACCATGCTTTATATGCCTAACACAGCAGAAGTTACAATACTTTGTAGGATTTTTCAAATACCTTAAACTCACCCTAAAAAGACAAGCTTCCAAAGTACTAGTCTAATCTTACTAGTCTTGTGTGCAATGCCAGTATAGTTTGAAACTGCTGTCCTCTGACTCTTCCAGGATTTCAGGGAATATTCTTCACGGCAAAGAGTAAAAATGAATAGATGGCTGATAGGGGAAAAAAAAAAAAAAAAAGGAGGGGGGGAGGATTAAAATGGTGCCCTCATTAAATATTTAGCAAAACCATTGTACAATTTCTCCAGCTTCAACAAATATGTGTTTTGCTGTACACAAACAAGCCATCTATGTTCCCTATAGCATCAGTAAACATCAAGCCACTGCTGGAAAGGCAGGCAGAAAGTTTGCCTGTTCAATTCTTGAATACCTTTCTAGAGCTTAGACATTTAGGGCACAACAATGATGAGACTTCTGTGATCAAACGTAGGTCAAATCTATAGTGTAGAAATACATACATGAATCAGTTGGTTGCTTTTTCAATTAAAGAAGTGGAATTGGCACTCCTGGGTACAACTCACCTGATTCTGAAGTTGTTGCCTAAAGCAGCTCAAATGAATTGTCCTCTAAAGTTGCCGTTTTTTTGCTTCTCTCTTTCTTTCTTTCTTTCTTTCTTTCTTTCTTTCTTTCTTTCTTTCTTTCTTTCTTTCTTTCTTTCTTTCTTTCTTTCTTTCTTTCTTTCTTTCTTTCTTTCTTTCTTTCTTTCTTTCTTTCTTTCTTTCTTTCTTTCTTTCTTTCTTTCTTTCTTTTTCTTTCTTTAGCCATAACTGCAAAGTAACTTGGGAAAATACGCTTAGGTGCAATCATCTAAAGTTAGGTTCAACTGATGTTAGGCAAGATAAGCACACCCTGTGTGTCTCCTTCTCCTCAAGATGCTGAACAGAGAGCCCCATTCTATGTGTTGACAACCCAGTGGACAAATTTTTTGTATATTTTTTAAGAAATAAGCACCAATGATGCTTTGTGGATTAGCACATTTTCCCTTGGCTACTATATCTTTGGTGGGAGCTTTTATAGGCTTTGGCAGATATGCCTTTTCTTTTTATGTTGAAGCTTCCCAGTTAGGTAGTCAGGAGCACAAGAACTGTAGAAGTAAGGGGAAGCATGATTTAGCATACTCACTGGGCACTCAACAGAAAAGAGCAAGAAACTTGAATTTAGGCTACTGATTAGGTACTCATCAGGGAGAAGTCTTAGATTCTGTTCTCTCCTACCTTGATTATTGATATTTTAATATTTCTAAATAAAAATGTTTAAACAGTTCAGGAAGCAACTTATAGGTGCTATAGGTATAGGTCTCAAAACAGAGTCAGCTCACTTCCACACAGCTTGTAGCTCAGCTAAATGAGTTCTTCTCTTCATAGCAGTGATTTTCATATAATTATGTTAGGGTTTTATAGTAATTGTACTGCAGCAACACAAACTTCTAAAAATACCCTTGTGATTTTTTACATGTTCAGCCAGATTTTTTCAAGGCATTGAGTATTTATTGTCTCTTCAAAATATATTCAGATTCATTTAACATAGCCAATTATGAGTTGCCTGAGGGGTTTACATAAACGCTTCATCGACCCTTCTGAAGTTAGTCCCATTAAACATGGATGAGTCCAAGCTGGACTTGTTATTTTGTTAGTTTCTGAACTTTCCCAGTGGGCATTTAAAAACATAAAATAAAATAAAATAAAAATAAAATAAATAAAATAAAATAAAATAAAATAAAATAAAATAAAATAAAATAAAATAAAATAAAATAAAATAAAAAATGCAGCTATTATACATTAAGAGGAGTCTTTTTCTTTGTTCAGGACTATTTCCTTTTTTTCTTCTTTCTTTCTTTCTTTCTTTCTTTCTTTCTTTCTTTCTTTCTTTCTTTCTTTCTTTCTTTTAAGATAGTATAAAAATTAAAAAACACACAGAGCCCAGATGGAATTTACTGAAATCTCTGGCTTATTTTGCATTTTCTATTCCAGCAGTGTAAAATAAAAGTAAATAAATAAATAAAGCAGTAAAAGAAAAAGGCAAAAAAGGAGTCAAATTGCCTTTGGTAGCCACTAGAAGTACAATACAAATAAAGAATGCCAACAACAAGCAATCCTTCGAGAGTCTGAAAAGTATCTTGAAACAAAGAAAACAATGTTCCAGCTCAAGTTCCTATTAAAAAAATGTCTATTGCAATTTGAGCATTAGTCAGCTAGATACAGGAATCTCATGTGAGAGATTCCACTTAGCAGCATGAAAAATAGCAAATGTGATTCTAGTGCATTACAGTACTAGAGCATATGCTTAAATAAATCTACATCTAGACAACAAGAGACAAAAAGTAAAATCAAATATTTGCTAAGAGCTTTCATGAATGAAAAGATAAACACTTTTAGAAAAAAGTTACTTTTAGGGAATATTTTCACCGCCCTACAGAAAAAAATAATAAATAAATAAAAATAAAGCAATAGTTTAAGTTCCTACTATATCTACTTTGCTTTACTCTAAACCATGGGGATTTTACCACTGTTATTTTACTACATTAATAAATGGCAACTAGTATCACCCATCCAATGTTTTTCTAGTGAGTTCTTGTGGTAAGAGGTAAATGAAGGTGAATGAAGGTAAAAGTCATTTGGAAAATGAAAAGCTAAACCCTCTAACAGGGAATATGATGCAAAATAATGGGAAAGAAAAATGTTAGCTATTGGTTTTTCATTCTCATTGCTCTTGCTATTTTATTAGTACTTTAAATATATGCTATTTTTTTCTGAAGAAAAAAAAATCATTTAATTCCTATGATTTATATACTGTTCATTTTGTTTATTTTAAAAGTCTCTTTTTTTTTTTTTACTCATTGAGCCCAAAAGCTTAAACTGTAATGCTTTAGCAAAATTACTAATTCTGCTAATTGTAAACCATTTCATGATGTTGCACGTAAATCAGAAACAAAAATGTATCACCATTTCTATATTTTTTTGTTCTCAATGTTGTAGCTGCCTCATTTTTCATCTTTGTGTAACCACTCAACAGGCTGCCTCAAAAAATCGTAACAGACTTTGGCAGTAAGACATATTTTATCCATGTTTAATTGAAGATCTTGGCCTAATCATTTTCTGTGCCATACATATGCATTTTAAGTAAAGTGTAAGTAACTGGGACTATTATTAACTACAGAACAAATGCAAATGGATTACATAATGTATTTCTGTAGTGCATGTATTTTGAGCCAATTAAATGACCTTTGAAAATTACTGAGATGTGTGAAAATGCCATTTACTGTAATAGGAATCAGCCAAAGAAGGTGAACTGTAGGTGAGCTTTAATACTTCTTAAATTTTCAAAATCTAGGCAACATTCAAAACCCGTGATGTGAATATGTAATCACCTTTAGGAAATACACACAATGTGCATGCGTCATACGAAAGTGTTAAGCTTTGTTGCCTTCATATTTAAATCAACACAGTCTTCCATTTTAACATTTTATTTTTTTTTTAATACCACATTTATCTCTAAACAGAAACAAAAGGAAAGGGTTGGTGTTATAAAATATTATCAAATTATTATTTATTAATGTTACCTGGACACAGGTAGAACTTTTAACAATATATAACACATAGCAAGTTAAAAGACACTGGCTCAAATATATTATAGTTTAAAGGACAATGCAGAAGTCAATGACATATTTGGAGACTGAAGATATTTTATGATAGAGGTGACATTCAAGTATAAAGTTAAAATTAAATGTTCACTTAAAATATAGATTCAAGAATTTGGAAAAAATAATGTGCCCATTTGTCAAACTTTGTATTGGGCTTACGTGGCAAGTTTTTGGTAACGGGTAGGAGGCAACCTCTGGGAGAAGAATCCAGAAGCTTCCCCTAATCAGAAGAGTCAACTCCAAAAGGGACCCACTGCTGGCCAGAACCAAGCCAATAAGTAACACTGGTAGGGCGTCTGGGAGAACAGATTTTAGAAATGAATGAATGAATGAATAAATAAATAAATAAATAAATAAATAAAAGTGCTGCACAACAAGATCTGGGAGAGAGAAGATAGAGAACCAGCCTTGCAGACCCCAAGGCCAGTGCAGCAGGAGGGCAGGAGGTGCTCCAGGCAGGCAGCAGCAGTTCCCCTGCGGCCTGTGGAGAGGTCCCTGGTGGAGCAGGCTGTCCCCCTGCAGCCCATGGGTCCCACATGGAGCAAATCTCCACTCTGCAGCCCATGGAGGAGCCCCCGGTGAAGCAGGTGGATATGACTTGCCCTTTGTGAATCCATGTCAAGTATTCCTGATGATTTTTTTTCACCTTCACATGAAATTTTTTCTAGGATTAGCTGTTAATTGGGTCATTGATTAAATGTATTACCTACATCATTTTTTCATCCTGCAAATGATTAGAAGTAGAAAATAGAAAGGATTCTCCCAATCTCACTTAGAATTAATGATGAAGTCTTGTGTATTAAGTATTAGCTAAGACTCTTATTGCTTATTTTAAATTGTTATAACTGCACAGACCTCTAGAAAGAGACTAATGGCTCAAATAAGCCTCAAATAGTACAAATGTGTTTTCAGAAAATATTTAGCCATTCACGTCCACAGCTTGACAGGTGGTTGGAAGCTAAGATGCACAGAAGGGAGGATCAAAATATGAGTCCATAAACCTTAGAGAGACTGTGATTTTGGGACTGGTCTTTCACACCTTTGTCTCATTACTACAACCCTTTATATTCACTGCAAGTGCACAGTCTCACGGGCATAAGCTTTGACTGGTATCAGACAGTGGTCGATGTGAAACTTCAATGCTGCAGAATTCTTGCATTGGTCCATAGTATCAGTGAATCATAGTTTTAGTTGAAAAGTTTTAAAGTCCATGTTATATATGTTCTTCTTATTAGAGACACAGTATGAATGCATCCCCTGCAAGTCTACTTCTTGTGTACTGCATTTTTAGAAATCCCTCAAAACCAAGGAGTTGTGCTTAAAAATGAAGTTAAAATTGATCGGATATAACAGAATCTACAGAGTGAAAACATTGAAGAAACATTGCATCATCTCTAAAGTGGACATCTGCCAAGTTTCCAACTAGAATCTTAAGAATCAAGACACATGAAATCTAAACTTTTCTAATTTACAGAAGATAAATTGAGCAGAAATGTACAAAAATGAGTACTGAAGATAACTGGACTTATTTTTGCCTTATTACATGATTAAAAAAAAAAATAGGAAAAACTAAGAATTTTTTTAAAAATCGGTGTCACTGGAGGGCTACAAATAGTAATATTTGTAAGTATAGCAACAAGTTTCTGCAGTGAAAAGTCAAGATTCATCCCTACCTATGGATGCCTTAGAAATTAATCATGCTCTGAATTTCAGTAGCATATCACTTAAGGCCAAAAGAAAGCATTTTGATCATCTGCATTACTTTCTATGGAGCCATGCCGACATTTTTTTTTTCATCATTTTAATGTGTCTCTGTGCTGAGTGCCTTCAAATTCAGTGAAACTGCCAATGGAAGATTCATTTCCATAGATTTTAAGGTCAGAAAGGACCATTTTAATCATTTTGTCTGACTTCCTGCATAACACAGAATATTATTTTTACCAAGTGATTCTCAAATCAAGGACATGACTTCTGGTTGAGCTAGATAATATCTTCTGGAAAATAATTCAGTCTTGATTTCAAGTGCTAGAGATTGCACCATTCTCAGTAAAATGACCTCACTATTACTCCTCTTCACCTTTCATTTGTAATAGCAGCTTATCTTCAATTTTCAGCCATTTTATTATATTATGTTACGCTATATTACGTTATGTTATGTACATTATCTACTTAAGAGACCTCAGGAAAACTGAGATGGTTTTGTGTTTTTTGTTGTTGTTGTTTGTTTGTTTTGTTGTTTTTTTATATATATATAATATATATATATTATATAATATATAGTCCTTTTTGCTAAAAAAGGACTTTTTTAGCAAAAAGTCCTTTTAACTGTAATAATCCTGTAAAAACACTGTAATGAAAGAATTTGTGCATCAATACTAGAATTTGCTGTTAATTTTTTTGCACATACTTGATGTTTCACACACATTACTATAATTATTCATACTTAGTTCAACATACATGAAAGAACAGCCTGGTCCAATCAGTTTTCAGAGCAAATGAAGCCAATAGAATCACCCTAGAATGACAACCACAACAACAACAACAAGGAATTAGCAAGCTGTAAAGTGGGTTCTATAACCTTTTAAACAATATCATGTTATTAATAGTAATATCATTAAAAAACAAATAAAGAAAAACAATAAAGTGAAAACACTTGTTCAAAGTCAGGATAAAAAAACAGATTGTGGAGACTAATTTTATCAGTATGTCTATATACAAATAAATCCCTATGATAACCTTATATTATTTTTTGTAATCATAATTGTGTTGCAAAAGCCTGCACCACAGTAGCTTTGTTCATAAATATACGTTTATATAAGTTATGCTTGGAGTTCTTCTTTATTGTAGAAAGGGTAAAACAAGCATATACATGCTTTGACAGACTAAGCCTAAAAGACACTGAAAAGATAACACAGTGGGCTGGTGAATATAGTACCATAGATTCAACAGCATGAGAGGGAAAAATGAAAAATTGTACATAGAAATACAAAGATGTTCCTAACTCAACTAAAAGAATATGTATTGTAAATGCCATTTCTTGAGCTGCATGGCAATTTAAGTCTCTTCTTTGAAAGAAAAACTGTATGTATGTACAAGAGAACTAACAAGGGAACTCCTTAATCAATAGAATTGCAAAGAGTTATTCACTAATACAGTGTTTGAACAAGGCATGATAGATATTTAAAGTGGTGGTTGGAGTAGTGTGAGCAACAGACCTTGAATTGATCTTCTAAACCACAGCAATCTCACCGAGAATTCACAAATACTCAAAATATCTTATTACTGTCAGAGTAAATCTGGACATCAAATTTTAAATCAAAAAGGAATTAAATTATTTATATACAAAAATTACTGGAAACGATGACTGCAGTGTAGCAAACACAGGACAATAAAAAAGACTAGACAAAAATAACCCAGTGCAGTGCCCAATGACCAAACACAAATAAAAATTGAATGCTCTTTAAAACAATGAAGACCCCATATTGATGTCCACCACATTATCAGAGTCACAGATTAGATAACTAACTTACACTAATCCAGACTTACACATTGATTTTTTGATAATGTATGCATTGACAGACTAGCCTGATGAGTTCTGGAGCTGATTTTCACACCAGAGACCCAGTACTGATTTAGAGGGCTTTCTCAGTGTTGCTGGAAGAAAAGTGCAACATGCATTTTACTTAGTGCAGTGTTCCAGGGAAAAGGAAAGAAGGCAGTTCACTGGCAGGAAATAAGACCTCAGATTTTGATTTCTACTCCTCTTTTCTTTCTTTTCCAGTGATACTCTCCCACAAATATGCATATGTGCCACAGGACAAGGATCTAGCTTGTGCTCTGTTTTACATTCTGCAAAGGTGAGACCTATGCATCTAGCTGTGGGCTCGTGAAGGACATGGACTCTTCTATCTGCCACCCCTGAAAACACTCTGCAATTTTGGTGTGGTTAGGAGGTCAAGCCTCCTCAGGCTGAGGGGGCTCCCAAACATAGTATTTTGTAGTATTTTGGGGTACTTCTGTTTCATGTGCTTGAAAAAGAGATACTCTCTCTTAATTAGGCACCTATCCACTGCAGAAGGCTAGGAAGCATACATACCATGTGAAGTGTGTGAAGTGTCTCCCCCCTGTCCCATGTACCCACCCCCCCTTATTTTTTTCTCTTAATTCCCTATGCAGACAACAGAGAGAGCTAAGTATAGCTTGGCCACAATTGCTTCCAGATGTTTTCAGGGTTTCTTTCCATTGGCAGCTGTAGAATTAATATTATAGGTATACTTAGACCATAGAAGTTTAGCAGCATTATTTAATTGCAAATAGTATTTGGGAGGATTTTAATGAGTTTTTTGAGAAGATAAATACTAAATGTTAAATTAATTAATTCATTTACTTAATTAATTAATGCAAAGTGATTAAACAGCCTGTTTTTTTACTTGAGCATAGCAGTACTGAGAGTGTGAAACACCATGCCCTGCGACTAGAGCACTTAATACCATACTTTTGTTCCTGGAGATCTCAGCAACAGTTTGAGATAGCTATTTTTCAAACAAATTGTGATCACTTGTGTTACTGTGGAAATGCCTTTATGCAGTAAAGTTAACATAAAAATACTTGTACTGAACAGAAAAACACTAAAGAAATGGTTTTGCTAGTAAAGGTTAAACAGATTTCTCACTGGCAACTGTTGAGATTATCAGCTCAGAGTGTGCATGCCTATCCTGTCAAGCTGTTGGGCAATAATTCTGAGATATTTTAGCATATTGAGCTAGTTGAATTCTCTATGGACTCCAAGGCAATAATCTATTCATTTCAGTTGATAGGAGAGTTTTTAAAAACTGAGTTGTGTCTGCAGAAATAGAAGTTTTATATTTCTCCAATTATGGAATATTCTAGTTGTACTTTGCATTAGAAAGAGGGATTTATTCCCAATGAGCTTGACAGGATTCCTCTGTTTGCAGACTCCCTGATCTATTTGTAATGTTCATTATCATTTTTTCTTAGTACTGAAAATATGTTTAACAATGTTTTGCATACACAAGCCAAAAAAGGGTAATTAGTTATCAGCAAATGTATTCTAAATAGTTCCATTTATGCTATGACACAGAACATTTGCAATCTAACAATTACACCTTCTTGTAAGGTGTAACTACCATTTCTCTTGTGTTTAAAATGCCATTTTCATCCCTAATAAATGAAGAATTAGAAATAAACATATTATGGAAGACGTTGCCTATCTTTTCAGGGAACTGAATCAAATTTCTTCTAAGCAAAGTGGTTATTACATGAACTATTTCCTTGCAACTAACATTAATCCGTAAGCAGTCTAACTGACAACTCAACTTGTACTTTATTTGCAAAGCCTACAGGTGTGTAGTGATTTGGAAAATACATATCTTACAGATTATGCATAAAAGGCATACACAAAATGGCTGCTGGGGAAATCTCCTGGTTGACTGAGACTTTCTTTTCTGAACTACTGCCTCAACTATGATCAAATAAGTCTGGATTCATTAACCTACCAAAAATTTTAAACCTACAAGGTATCTGAGAATGAACTGAGTTTTCATGGTTTGATGATTTCTTTCAGGTTATCTTTTTATGAACACATTTACTCAAATATTACACAGAGGGATCAGCAAAATTATCCAATGAATGTTACAGAGATGGTGTTGCATGATCAAATATAGGTGATCACAGTCATGAAAAAATTAGTTCAAAACAATGTTAATATAGTAAATGGAGCTCACGTTTACTTGTTTGTTAACTATGTTTTCTACAGTAAAAACAACATTAATTTAATAACTGCACAAAAGACATTGAAGCAACACTAAGATAAAATAAGAGTCATGTGTTACAATAAAGGAACTTTAAATTTACTTAAGCTTACGTGCATATAGATTTTTATAGTCATCCATACAAAGCAATAAAAACAAGTTACTAAAAGATGAAAGAAGTAAGTAGACAGGAACAAGTCTATGCATATGGATGATTAAAAACATTATTCATGAATGCATCCAAAAAGTAAAAGAACAAAAGGGATATATATTTATTCAAATAAAAACTTAAAGCAGCTTCCCAGAATGCTCTTTCAAGTGTAATGAAGACATTTTCTGTTAAATATACAGCACTGAACTGAAAGCTTTTTTTCCTTTCCAATAAAAATAAATAAATAAAGATGAATAACAACACTATATCCCTTATTGAATTGTATCCTTTGTAGAGAATGTTGGTATGATATCTGGTGTGCAATTTGGTGATAAACAAAACATTATCTATGTTTGTAAAGAAAGAAACAGGCTTGGAACAGGCTGCCTAGGGAGGATGTGGAGTCTCCTTCTCTGGAGATATTCAAGGCCTGTCTGGATGCCTGGGCAGCCTGCTCTGAGGAACCTGCTTTGGCAGGGGGGTTGGACCCGATGATCTTTCGAGGTCCCTTCCAACCCCTACAGTTCTGTGATTCTGTGATTCAGTTCTGTGAAAGGTCACTGAAAATTATTCTTTTTTCCTTAGTTACAGACAGAAAAAGTAGTATGTTTTTTTTTGATATGCCGTTCAGATGTACAAAAAATAAAAGCTAACACAGCCTTCTTGTTAAATAAGAAGAAAATATGTAAATGCATAAGACCATGAGGGAATAAGCATTCTGATGTAAGTCAATGTCCATTTGGTTTCTCTAGTATATTTTTAATTTATTTGTTAATGTATTTGCTACCATTATAGTAAATAACTTCTGTATAGTTCCTCCCAATTCAGAAGCATCATGATGTTCATTTAGATAGCTCAGACACATTTCCCAGAAAGCTTACAGAAACAACCATCTTTCTGTAAAATAAAATGCTTCAACTTTGCTCCCAGTAGAGTGAACAAAGTTTTATAATGAGGCCTTGAACCTTGATGACCACAAGTACACTTCCAGATTAATAATTCCAATTTAAAGTGTTCATATCTCAGCATCTAAGTAAATAGTAAAAGGCAGGGGGTGCGGGAACCTAGATCAGAATTTCTTAGTCCAGGAAATCGGTTACTTTTCATAACTGTAAAAAATATTTAATAATTTGAATACTAGAACACTAATTTTGAAATCAAAATAGTGGTTGATCTTGTTCAATAATAAACAGAGTTTTTCTCTCATTCCATAAAGCATGTAGGAAACACAGAAGATTTCAGACAAAATAAGCAGAATGGTTCATAAATCAAATTATTTTTCTTGAGTCAGACAGAAAATAATTGCCCAGTTCCAAACACATAGATTACTATTTTAGCAATGGGTAAAATAAATATGATAGATAAAGAGCAGAATCTGTGTCATCCCAAAAACACTGGAATATTCCTTCATTCTCACAAACTGCAACAGCAATTCACAAAGAACATGAAGGAGATGAAGAAGAACATGTCCTTTGTATCTGGGTATCAGGAAACAGATTTTTTTCTTGCCGTATCAGAAATCCAGCTTAAAGAAAGGGTCAGTCCCCTCGAGAAAGAGTCTTTTCTGTAGACACTGGATTCTTCACATACTGTATTTCTTTACATTTATTGGAGATAAATAGGTACTGTTAGTATCTCACCCTAATGTAGGTATGTAAAATGTGTCAGAGAAGTCATATATAAATCACTTATTTGACCCTATCAATTCAAACCTGAATCTAATAAATTGACACAGAGATAGGTGTCTACTTCATAGATGTCTAAAGTTATGTGAGATACATTTAACCAAAAGAGGCTACAAAATCCCTTACATCCAGCACAGAACTGTCTTTCTTCTGAAAAGGAACAATTTTTTATCTGCTGTCATAGTGCTCTCTCACTGTTATGGGTGGACTGTGGAATTGAAGTTATTTTCAAGAACCAGAATTAGTTTGGTGGTGAAAGATGGAAAGGATGTTTGGAAAAGCATGACCTTTAGAAGTAATGAAGACTTTCCCTTGGCGGAAGAGGATCACGTCAGAGAATACTAAAGTAAACTGGACATATATAAATCCAAGGGCCTTGATGGGATGCACCCATGAGTGCCGAAGGAACTGACCAGTATCATTTTGAGGCCACTCTTCATTATCACGGTGACTGGGAGACATGCCGGAGGACTGGAGAAATTACTATCTTCAAGAATGGGAAGAAGGAGGACCCAAGGAACTACAGGCTGGTCACACTTACCTCAGTCCCTGAGAAGGTGATGGAACAACTAAACCTAGGAACCATTTCTAGGCACATGAAAGTCAAGAGGATGACTGGATGCTGTCAGTATGGATTTGCCAAGGGAAAGTCACATTTGATCAATCTTATAACTTTCCACAATGAACTGATGGGCTTGGTAGAGAAGGCAAAAGCCTATTGTCTGTCTTGATGTCAGTAAGGCTTTTAACAATCTTTCATAGCTCTCTCAGGTATCAGGATATCAGGAAAAGGTATTCACTGACAGGGCGGTCAAGCACTGGAACAGGCTCCCTGAAAGTGGTGATGGCATTGAGCCTGCCAGAGTTCAAGAAGCATTTGGACAGCACTCTCAGACACATGATTATTTTATTATTATTATTATTATTACTATTTTGTTGTTGGTGGTGGTGGTGGTCCTTTGGAAACCCAGGAGTTGGACTCAATGATCTTTGTAGGGTCCCTTCCAACTCATATTTTCTATAATTCTATTATTCTCTTATTATCTTCACATAGGTAGACCAATAGGGATAGGCTAGACAGGAAGACAGTGAAGTGGACTGAAAACTGGCTGGTTTATCCCAGGGGGTGATGAAAGTGGTGCCAAGTCAAAGACCAGTGAAGTACTCCAGGAGATCAGTACTGCATCCAGTATTATTTTACATAGAATCATAGAAACATTTAGGTTGGAAAAAAACAAACAAACTGTAAGTTCATGTCCAACAGTTAACTTAGCACTGCCAAGTCTCCCATTAAATCATGTCCCTACGTGCCACATCTACGTGTCTTTTGAATATCTCCAGGGATCGTGACTCAATGACTTCCCTGGGCACCCTGTTCCAGTGCCTCACAACCCTTTCAGTGAAGAAATTTTTCCTAATATTCAGACTAAACCTCCCCTGGTGCAACTTGAGGCCCTTTCCTCTTGTCCTATTGCTTGTTGGTTGGGAGAAGAGACTAATCGCCACCCTGGTACAGCCTGCTCTGAGGTTGTTGTAGAGAGTGATAAGGTCTTACCTGAACCTTCTTTATGCTAGGCTAAAGAACCCCAGTTCTCTCAACTAGTCCTCATAAAACATGTGCTCTTCAGCAGCTTTGTTGCCCTTCTTTGGATAGGGAACCTCAATGAACCTCAGAACCTCAATGTCCTTCTTGTAGTGAAGGACCCCAAACTGAATACAGTATTCAAGGTGCAGCCTCACCAGAGCCAATACAGGGGGACGATCACTTCCCTAGTCCCGCTGGCCAGGTCTTCTTCATGGTGTTTATTCTATATCAAAAGCCATGTATCTTGTAACTCTTGGTCATAACTTGCTGTAAATCCATGCAATTATGGAATCTCAGGTAGTTAATGGCATTTATATCATAAATGGAAAAAAAAAAAAAAAAGAAAAAAAATAATCTTTAAGAGGTTGAATCAGATCACTACCACTTAACAACAGACTCTTACAGTAGATCAAGTCTGACACTAATAAGGGTTTGAAAGTTAATAAAGTTTCTCTAAGAAAAATTGCTTTCATGACACACTTAACCTTTTGGTAAAGTTGAACATTTTTTGTCATGATCTGTTCAATAGTCTTTGCTGTGCATGCTAATAGTATTTTTCTTATTATTGATTTCAAAATTTGAGAATTTTGAATTTTAGCCTGTGAATTTAAGACAGTGTCATCAGACTTTACCCATATCGGAGGAAATCCCTGGAGTTGCAGACAGAATTGTCTTTACCATTTAGTGAGAATTAGCTCCTTCATCTTGATTCCACCATTGTAGGCTTCCATATAAACTTTATGTTGCTTCAGATTACAGTGGTGTTAATTAATTAATCCTGAGAATTACTTCTGCCTATATTTATTGCTGTAATGAGATATTTCCATGTATCAAAGTATATAATGACTTTTACTGAAGGACTTCAACTTTTCATTAAAAATGTCTTTATGAAATAAAAATTTCAGGACATTTATTTGTTGTGCTATATAGTTATATTATCAAACAAAAATTAGATTTAATAGGAATGTCAAGGCCAACCTCAAGACAAGGTCATGCATATATGTGCCAGTCCAGATAGACGGTCTTATGCTTCCTGGACAAAGTATTCCTTTGCTTTACCTTCCTAACGTTTAGAGTATTTTTCCCCTTTATATTTAAGTCAGCCTTTCTTGCTGCATCTTAAGACACAGTCTGTCCTGTTCCGTTCACAAGGATTATAGATATTTTCTCTTTTCAGCATTACTTAACATAGTTATAAGATAGTTATCATATTCCTTCTATATTTTTGCTGTAGGCTAAATAATCTCATTTCTTTCAAATTTTCTCTGATGTTATTTTTTCTAGACCCTTCATTGTTTTCACTGATTTCTTTGTTTTCCTCTGTAATCTCTCCAACTGGTCTACCTTTTTCCCTATATTCATGAAATGTTTGTCCCATTTTCCCCATTCTCCCCTGCATCTCCCTCTCTTTTTCGAAACCCATATGTGAGTCTGATGTTCCTTTACTGGTTTCATATTGCAGATTATTTCTGCCTGAGTACCATACCTTGTATTTTATCCAATTTTTAGGTCATTTCTCCAATTTGTCAAGATAATTTTGAACTTTATTCCTGCCTCCATCCTTGTGATGTCTCTCAGTTTCATGACAACTGCAAATTTAATAAGCATATTTTCCAATTCAATTCAATTCAATTCAATTCAATTCAATTCAATTCAATTCAATTCAATTTCAGTTCAGTTTGTTAATAAAAACATTGAACAGATCTAGGTCCATGACAGAATCCTGAATATTCCCAGTTGACCCTTCCTTCTTTTTTGACAGTGAAATATTGCCAATGACTCCATGGATACTGATAGCAAAGCTATTTAACACCCACCTGGTAGGTTTCATCTGGACTGTGATTCCAGCTTTCTTACAAGAATGTCACAAGAGACAATTTCAACTGACCTGCAGAAGTCAATATATGACATCTTCTGCTTTTAACCTGTTCACAGTTCCTGCATTTCTGTCATGCAAGGAAATTAAGCAGATTTGGCATTATTTACTCTTAACAAATGCTGTCTTCTGGGTGCTTACAAATAGGTTTGATTATTCAGTCCAAAACTTTGGCAAGAATTGAAATCGAACTTGAAGTTCTATACCTTAGTGTCTTCTTTCTTTTTCATAGTTGGTCAAAAAATGTTTTCTTTTTTAGGCCCTCTAGTATTTCATGTATGCTCCACAGGCTGCCAGATGTAACACTAGAAAGGAGAAACAGCTGTGTTTTGGTATGTTGTATAGTTTTGACTGGTATACTATGAATTTTCTTCATAATAAATGTAATGGTGCTATATTTTGGAACACAGGTTTGACAACACACAAATTTTTAGTTGTTGCTGAGCATTGCTTGCAGAGTCAGGCATCCAACAGCACGACACTTTTTCCAGCTCCTCTTGCTCTCCTGACAATGAGGAGGCTGAGGGTGCACAAGAAGCTGGGAGTGGATTCAGTGAGAACATCTAACCCAAGCTAACCAAAGGGATATTCCATCCCATATGACGTCATAGTCAACAAAAAATAATAATAATAACGTGGGGCTGTTTGCTTAGGCTGCTGTTGCTGAGGGCCTGGCTGGCATCAGTTGTGAGTGATGACATTTTGCATATTTTTCTTTCTGTACTCTGTCTTTCTTTCTCTCTCTTTCTCTGTCTTATTAAACTGTCTTTATCTCAACCTACAAATTTTTTAACTTCTGCTTTTCTAATTGTATTACCATGTGCAAGCAAATGAGAGAGCAAGAGAGAGCAAGCAAATGGCTGTGTGTTGCTTAGCTGCCTGGCAAGTTTAACCCACCACAATATACATGTTAGCTACAGCTACACTTTCTCTTCCACCTCTAATCACACCCAGTGCAGAGGTTACTAATGCCATTTGGTGCTCTCCTTTTTGCCAGGGGTAATCTGATGGACTCTCACCTGCTTAGACAATGCCAGCTGAGTTGTTCAAGAGATTACTCTTCCATTGTTTCTGGTAAATTATGCTAGGATAGCTCATTTTCATCTTCAGATGAAAGTCTTTAAGACCACCTGTCTCACTTCCAGTAAATGAGTTAGAAGGCACTCATATCATGATATGAAGAAGAAAATGATCAGCAGCTGGAAACAGGATAGGGGTCATTACCTCTGTAAGAAGCACAGCTGGAGAAGGAAGAAATGTGTTCTGGCTTCAGTTTTCTTCTAGTTGAAAAAAAATCTATCATTGCAAGAGGTATTAGCACTGAATACTAGGACTTTTTACAATGTTATTTTCTAACATCCTGCAGCCAGTTAATATATCCAGTTACTTTTGCCTTGTTGATTCTAGCTAATCAGCTCTTGAAAGCAGAGAAAATTTCACAGCTTTACCTCTACTGAATAATGCTTTCTCATGTCTACAAACTCATGTCTAAAGATTATCAAGTCCCTTTTATTTGATGTTTTTACACCTACTACATTGAATTATTTTTCTGAACTTGGCGTCACATGCACCTATCATTAGTACATCATTATGGCTTTGTATGGACATTAACAAAAACATTAAATACAATTTGGCTTAGGTCTAGTCCTTAAGGAATTTCATCATAATGGAAAACTGCAGTTTGACTACAGTCATTTGGTAATGGATTGTGGTAACAATCTCCCCTTTAGCTATTGATTTATCTTCCTCATATTTAGTTTAGTAATCCTATCTCCTCCAGCTTTATTAATAATTCATGAGTAAAGCTGAAGGAGGTGTCTTTTTAGGATGAAGCAAAGAACATTTTTCTGCTGTTCATGTGAGACCCTCTGATGAGCTCAAAATGACTGGAGGCCACAAACCAAGGTAGATCTGTTTCTCTGATACAGACAAAGTGTCAATACTGCAGAAGGTATTTTCTGCTAACTCCCCCAACATCCTCATTTATTGTTTGATCCTGCCTCTCCTTGCAGGACTTTCAGAAACCTTCAGTGAGAGACAGATCAGAATACCTCACAGGCAAGACCTCCTGCAAACTGAAACTGTTTAAGAACAGTTCTAGAACAAATCCAGATAGCAAAGACACATAAGCTCCAAAGACAATTAAGATAAAAATTTGAACCAGCAAGAGCTTTTCAAGGAAAACAAAAGAACTCTTGAAAGTTTAACTTTGAATAAGTAAGATTTGGATAAGTAATTAGGAAAAAAGACATTATAAGCTACAGGCTGTGATATGGGTTGGAACGACCCTTTATTTATCTCTACTGTATTTGACTGATTCTAGAAATTCATACTTCATGGTGACAGGCACAGAAATTCACATATTATTTAATCCTTTTCTTTGTCTCGTTGTAAATTCAATTCTTCATAGGGAATCATGTTTTAGAAAAATGGCTTTCAGTGACTTTCAGACCTCTATATGAGAAAAAATGCATTCTTGGCCACTTTTACTGCAGTGATGATTTCTATTCTCCCATACCTTTACCATCCATGAGCAAAATAATGTATGGAAAGAATTCAAAAGATCTTTTACATGTTGGGTGGTAACACCGTTTTAAGGTTCCATTTAAAAAAAAAGGTATTTACATTTCTGAAATGGCCTTTCACTGCCCCCATGTGAAAGGCACAAGCACAACTTTTCACTGAATGGTCAGTTTCATAACAGAAAGAAATAATTGTCCCCCTGTTATTAACCAGTTTGGGTTACATATGTAACCTAGCTAGACCTCTCCTTTTTGTAAATTATCTTGCCATCAGATTCCTTAACAGATAGAAGGTTCATTCTGATGTTTTCTCACATTCATACACAGTTGTCAAATTTAGTATAGATAGTTTAGATTATGACCATAACTCCAAGCTTCAACAACTAAAGCCAAACTAATGTTTGTGCTGCTATTTTACTGGCACACAGACTACACATTTTCATTGAGTTTGGTTCCTGCTTTTGAACTGGATCAGTTAAGTGCTCAGTTAGATGTGTTTTCTTTAATATTGGAGAGACCAACCAGCCATAGTTAGCACAAACAGAGGTTTGCACAAGAACCATTGTTTCTAACTGTGATATATTTCTCACTTTGGTCTAAAGAGTCAGATTTTCTTAACATAAAATTAACTGCTAGAAATGGGTTTCCTCAGAAACGTAGTGCCAAGAAATTAACTGCATGTATCATTAATGAAGCCACTGTTTCTGCATCACCGTTCATAGAAAATATTCATGTAAATAAGGCAATAAACCCAGGAGATTCTATCAAAGTAAATGTGTTTAAGTGCTATTCTCCAGAAAGAGAAAGCTATAAAAATATTGTTGCACTTCACAAATTTTTCTGAATTTTGCTCTATTTTCCCAGTAGCTCTGTCTTGCCTCTCTGTATGTACTGTAGAAGTACATTTTTCATGATGAGTACCTAGCTCACACTGAAATAAGCTACAAAGTTTCAACAGAAATTGTTCGGCCTATTCTGAGAGTGAGGTAAGGAAAAATTCTGTTTTTGCACATTACCTTTCTGGTCTTTGAGCTTATTTATTCTCCTTGAGAAACCAACAGATTTATAAAATCAAGTGATGGAGATCTGTTTTTCACTATTCATATGAAAAGCAGCTCTTGATTAGACAAATTATGTACCTTATGTATCAGTTCATACATACCACACAGAACCTGTTAAATCAAATTTGGCATATCCTGAGCATATGACAACTCCTGATGATGGTGGATGTGTTAAAACATTGTGTTAGAACAGGACTTTCCATGAAAACCTTGCAGCTGGCCACAAGTGATGGACAGAGACATCTTTTCTCTCCCTCTTACTCTCAGTAATTCCAGAAGCATCATTCCTGCCAGTTCTCTGACTTCTGGTAATCACCAATCAGTTGAATGCCACCTCGAAGGCAATAGTCTGTAATGACCAGTCGTTGCCAGATTTCTTCTCTAACACAATGTGAATCATTTCAGTATTCACTAGCTAGCAATGACTTTTTTCTGTAGTTGGAATTACACAGGAGCAGCTATGGTGCTTTAAACACATTTCTTAACCTGAATGTGTTCAAACTGTTCTTGTGAGTTTTTTTTTCAAAATCCTCCATGATATGCAGAATTGTTGCATGCTCACAAGTCCTATGAGGAGCAACTGAGGGAACTCAGGTTGCTTAGTCTGGAGAAGAGGAGGCTCAGGGGAGACCTTATTGCTCTCTACAAAAGCTGTGGGGAGCTGGGGATCGGCCTCTTCTCACAGGTAACTAGTGATAGGACTAGAGGGAATAGCCCCAAGTTGTGCCAGAGGAAGTTCAGGTTGGAAATTAGGAGACATTTCTTCTCAGAAAGAGCAGTCAGGCACTGGAACAGGTTGCCCAGGGAGGTGGTGGTGTCACTGTCCATGGAAAGGTTGGGCATAGTGCTTGGGGACATGGCTTAGTGGGTGACATTGGTGGTAGGAGGATGGTTGGGTCAGATGATCTTGGAGGTCTTTTCCAACCTTAATGATTCTATGATTGTATGATTCTCATGGATCCATTTGACATTGGCTGGAACTGGAACCATGATCTAAACAATCAAGTTATAATATAGTCTAGACTCTTAAGTGAATGTTGTTCTTCACTCCTTTTTGTCTCAGCAAATGAAACAGTCAGTGTTACAATGTTACGTTGTTTTAGACTATGAAGCTAGATTCTTCATTTGAAAAGTATTTTTGAATGTTTTTTTGAGTTGTTTGTTTTGCAAAATAACAGGTGGTATGATGATAATAGCAGAGAAAGTACAAGAGGGAAAGTTGTAATTCTGGATGCAGAATTTGAGTAGGTCAGGGCCCACTCACTGAGCAATTCAGATAGCCATACTATTTATTCACTAACTCTCTTGTAAAAGACTGTTAAAATATGTCAGATAAAAGCTGCATAGGCAGCCTTTTACTTTTTGAGTGGTTCATTTTGAAAATGTTAGCCACAACACATTAAAATCCTTTTCAGTCAACTTCCTTCTTGAAGAAAGCAAGAAGTTGACAGGAGGTGAACATTTGCATCTTGTCCCAGCATGATGCTGGTATTCAGCCAGAGCACGCACCAAGAGCCAGCACTCAGAGGCACTCCTTAGGGTATGCATAGCTTGTGATAGCAGGGAAATGAACTCAACTGCCTCAAAAGCCTCTTCCATTCTTATGATAGCAATCTAGACATAAGCACTTTTATCCACAGAGCAGTAAGAAATTCTTAACAGGAGCAAAACACTTACGTCTGATTTTGGATACAAGGAACCTGGAATAATCATTTTTTTTTACAACATGGATCGAGTTTTGCAGATATCTTTACAAACTGAATACATTCTTGTCTTGAACAGCTGCAGTGTAGTTTTATGATAAGCAATAAAACCAGACCCGTGATGGCTAGTAAATTACTTTGAGATATTTCTATTTGATAGTTTTCTTGCATTGAAACTGCTCCTAACAGTAGTCAGTGCTGCAAACACATACACAATTATTTCAAGGATGTGATTTCAAGGAACATATTTTGCTTTGCCTCCATGGAGATACACAGTAAAAATTTCACTTTAATATTCCAGTTTTCTTCACATGGCCTATAGGGAAGTAATTAAAACAAGCAGTTGCCAAGGAAGTAATGTTAACTTCTCTTAGAGGTGCATATGTCCATTGTATACATTTGAACAAATAATTATTATGTATTGTTAGCTGCATGCTAGCAATAAATTTGGTGCTTTGTGATTTATAGTCTACTATTGCTGAGCTTGAAATAAACAGACAACTACAAGTTATCAGGAAAAAATAACCATTGCTCTTTGCCTGAAAAATAACAATGCGCTAATTTTACCATGAAAAGCAATCAATTTACAATTGGAACAGGAAATCAGACGAACCTCAGAAAGATCAAAAGTCACTGTCTTGCAATGTTAGTACGTAAGCTTTCTAGCCATGTGCGATTAAAATAAAATCAAGCAAAAAATGAACAGCTTTTGCTAGTAGTGGAATTTCTTGCCTTTTAAAACTGAGTTCTGTCAGAATACACTATAAGAAGACACAGATAAAACTTCTGAGTTATTTTTATTCTCACCAGAAAGTATCCAGAGCATCACCATTCATCACCAGCACAGAGTGTAAAATGTATTATCTCCTCTTGGAGCACCCTGTGTAAAGTGAAGGGTAAATATGACCATGCTTTATATATGTCCATCTCCTTCCATTTGTTACAGTAAATGTTGCAGTCCCAAGTCCATCAGTCTAAAATAAGGAACAGAACAAAGAGGATTTGTGATTACAGAAAAACTGACTGACGCAGAACTGAGATATTTCTGTAATGTACTAAAATACGTTGTACTAAATACATGTACTAAAAACTATTCATATAATCAATTTGGGGAAAATTCAGAAAGGTACTTGAATGCTGCAAATTCATCTTTCTTATGTCTACTATATGCATATGCATTTGCACACTTTTAGACCTGTAACACAACAGTTTGGACACTCTTCTAGAGGTTCATTCTTCCCCAGAAGCAGCACTAGACCCCAAATCTCCTATTTACTAAGCAGACACTTCTATATCGCTAAGTCTTTGTAGAGTGGCAAAGGCCACCACCCTTTTAGGAAAGACTGAAAGCTTCCAAGTGGCTCCTGTAAACTCAGAGCATGTCTGAAGGAGTCCTTGCAGGACCTAAAAGCAGAGAGGCCTGGTACCCCTGTTTCAACACAGTATACCTGTCTAGACTGATTTTAGAGTCTAGCTATATAAATTTGGTCACTTCAGGATTTTTTTTTTTATTTTTATTTTTTTGCCTAAAACATTTGCATTGTGGTATCCCTATTCTCAACAGGTTGACATCCCTGTATTGCTTCTGTGAACAAATTCCCATAAATGTTCCTATCTGCACTTACTTGGTAGTTCAGCATTTTAGGAGTTTTGTAAACTGTGTCACTTTACACATAACAGTCAAAGAGGTGTCTGGGTCACAGTTCCTTGCATACTGAGTGGTTAGCTAAACTAGACTGTAGGGAGGGAAGGATATAAAGAAAATGCAGTCTCTGACAGACTTAAATGCCTGCTTACAGCACTGAGAAGCATGTCTGTGAAACTAGGATTCACAGCCCAGCATTACATTAACACTGTGCTGTTACCACCCAACCTCTGATTTCAGACAGCTGAAAACACTTGTCCATACTGCCTTAGTCATTTGATCCCAGTGCTAGTACAGACTGTGCATTCATACAGCGACTGTCTAATGATTTATATGAAATGACAAGGGTTTTGAATGCCCCCTCTGGGAACGACCTGGTAAGAAATCCCACCCCAACCTTTTTCTCTCCTCCCTCCCTCTGAGAATTCCCACATTAATTAATTATAAATTCACTACACTTCATCATCAACATACATCAAGTGATGAAGTAGCTGAATTGATTAAATTATTTGGAACCAAGTGTCACTGATTTGAAAATGATTCATGTTGGAATCAGTCATTCACTGTAAACAACCATACTTCTAACAAAAATTGGATCTGGTGCTTAAATGAGATAACTTAATAACACAGAATCATGGAATCATTAAGTTTGGAAAAGACCTCCGAGACCATCTGGTCCAACCACCCCCCTACCACCAATGTCACCCATTAAACCATGTCCCTAAGCACTATGCCCAACCTTTCCTTAAACACCCCCATGGATGGTGACGCCACCACTCTCCTGGGCAACTCGTTCCAATGCCTGACTGTTCTTTCTGAGAAGAAATGTTTCCTAATTTCCAACCTGAACCTCCTCTGGCACAACTTGAGGCTATTCCCTCTAGTCCTCTCACTAGTTACCTGTGAGAAGTGGCCAACCCTTAGCTCCCCACAGATTCCTTTCAGGTAGTTGTAGAGAGCAATAAGGTCTCCCCTGAGCCTCCTCTTCTCCAGACTAAGCAACCCCAGTTCTCTCAGCTGCTACTCATAGGACTTGTGTTCAACACTTTTATGAAAGATCATTTAACTAGGGATGCATCTATATGTAGTCAGTTCAGAACACACACCAAGACTATTTTTGCATTATTCACTGGTGTCAGAAAGCAGGCTCTAAAGAGTTAAATTTCTCATCTACTGAGTCACAGATTTCATCCGATGTTGCAGGCAAAATTCTGACCTCAGCTATTAGTGTTTTCCACAATCCTCATCTGGGCAATGGTTACTGATATACCTTGATGTGATATCTTTGATGCCTAAGACATTCCAAGTAGCACCAAATGAAGTGATGCATCTCCTAGCAACAGAGGACATCATGAGCACATCAAGCTTATTTTCTAGTGATTTTCTGTGGAACAAGGATAAGGATCACAGACTTTCTGTGACTCTTTGCAGCTGAATTTGTGGACAGAATAACACATTGAAACTGATAAATCCACATGGTGGAGCACATCATTCAGTGGACACCCCACTTCTGCAACCATAGGAGAGTAACTGTATTCATACAGCACAGCATCTGGATAAATCAGCCTTACCTTAGAGGCTGGAGAGCAGCCCCACAGAAAGGTATCTGGGTATTTTGGTTGACATGAGGCAGCAGTGTGCCCTGGCAGCCAGCAGGTACCCTGGGGTGCAGCAAGCAAGGCATTGCTAGCCAGTCGAAGAAAGGGATTGTCCTGCTGTATTCTGCACAAGAGTACTATGTGCACTTTGGGCACCACAGTATAAGAACTAAAACTATTAGAGAGTATCCAAAGGAAAGATACAAAGATGGTGAAGGACCTATACAGCAAGACATATGAGGAACAGCTGAGGTCCCTGGGTTTGTTCAGCCCAGAGCAGAGCAGGCTGAGGGGAGGCCTCATGGTGTCCTGCAGCTCCCTCATGAGGGGAGCGGAGGGGCAGGCGCTGAGCTCTGCTCTCTGGGGACAGCGACAGGACCTGAGGGGACGGCATGGAGCTGGGACAGGGGAGGGTCAGGCTGGGGGTTAGGGAAAGGTTCTGCACCCAGAGGGTGGTTGGGCATTGGGACAGGCTCCCCAGGGCAGTGGGCACAGCACCGAGCCTCCCAGACTTCAAGAAGTGTTTGGACAACACTCTCAGACACATGGTCTGATTTTTGGGCAGTCCAGTGCAGACCCATGCATTTGACTCGATGATCCTTGTGGGTTCCTTCCAACTCAGGATAGTCTCTCATCCTGTGATTGTTGCCTTGCACATCAGGCCTCCCCTTCTAATCCTCTTTTACTGTTTTCTCTACAAAAGCAGCAACAGCAACAGTAAAGTCCATACAGAATTAACAATGACTTTACAGCTCTATTTACTTTACTAACTTTTGCCAAATAGAGTATGAATCAAATACAGAACTGTCAGACCTGGCTCCCTCATGAGAATAAGTTTGGTGCCCATTCTACAAAATACCTAAACAAGCTCAAGTTCTTAGACCTTCAGGTCTTTTTATGGCCCATGTCCAGGATAGCAGGGAATGGAAATTTATAGCATTAGAAATGAAAAGTATCAGTGACAGCTCTACTTTTCCAGTACAACAGAACTTTCCACTACAACAGTAAGTCCATCTGTGCAAATGATGTACACTTCTTAGGGGATGACCTAAGATTGTACTACTCCCTACTCTCCTAACCCTCTACCCACACCCTCCAGAAAATTTGCAATCACAAATTTCATCTGCTGCTGCCACAGTGTAGACTGCGTTAGTTTCATCTTGCCCTCACTAACAAATACGCCACAAGATGTATATTTGAAAAATTATGAAGAAAGAAAAACTAAAACTCTAGAAAAGTAAAAGTTCCCACTTTTCATTACAACAGATGTTTTGCTCCCTTGGAACAGGAGAGGACAGCAAATTATATATGGCAGATGTGTAGTCACAGTAAAATATACTCCCCTGTTCAGGCACTAGGAAATTAATAAATAAGTTTATGAATATACATAGGCTAGGTTAGGCTAAGCTATGTTAGGATGGGATGTCAGGTTTCTGACTTACTTGTATACTCTTTGTGCTGCCATCTACATTCTAAGTCAACATCATTCTTTTGAGAGAAACACGACACAACCCTGCATGTGTCAAGTATCATATTTATTCATAGCAACTCCATTATGTGCTGTTTACAAGTAATGGACTCATTTTTCATTTAAAAGTACTTGTAAATATATGCCTTCTAACTAAAGGTATTCTAAATTTCTAAAGATATCCTAAATTTCCATGAAAGTTTATAATAAACACAGGTAGGACAGCAACCAATCTGCAGGCCACTGACAGTATGACAGCTGTGATTTCTGCAATGAAAAATAAAAACTGCTATTCAACCTGAAAAAAAAAAATGTATCCCATAAGAAATTGGTAAAGTATGTATGAGTATGTGTATGTATCCTCACCTAAACAAACCCTGTTTGTTGGAATCTGTAAGAAGCTGTTTTGAACAGCTATTGATTTATCTGTCATTTTCAGTCATTCTTTTGGATTCTGCTTTAAATATCAAAACAATTCCTTTCTATACTCACAAAATTAATCACATGCCTTTTGCTGTCTGAGCAGAGCTGAGACCACCTGAGCACAAGTCCTGAGCCCCCCATGCTTGGCATGTGACACTAGACTCCATACTGCTAATGTCTTCTTAATGTGCTTCTACTTGGGCACACTTTGGAGCACTGCTGGCTCTGCACATTTTCTGTCTTGAAATGGAAAAACTGTGTTATCACTGTAACTGAAATTGTAATATTTGTTTTTGATTTTATGTTCTCAGACATAATAACATAACAAATCAACTCTCAAAGAAGTTAGGAGGCAATTTGAAAAATTATTTGAAAAAGATCTTATTAAACATCACCTGAAGGCTTTTGTCAACAATGACATTTCTCCAGTATTTATATATATATATATATTTATGTATGCACACACATAGGCACAGTTCTTTTTTAAATTGAAATTGATTTTAAGATGTTCCTTCAAGATATACACTAATCTAGTATGTGTATTTCTTACCACTTTTCCTACATCATATTTAACGTAGAAAGGTTAAATTTTACTTTAAAAAATATGGCTAGGATTTTTCTTTTTAAATATATATACTTCTTCCTTTTAGCTATTTTCTTAACACCATATCAGTGAGTAGTTTCAGAAAGCTCTTTCTAGTCATCGCATTCTCAAAGCTGTCAGCTAACTCTCTTTGGAGAGCAGCATCCGCATATTCTCATCAGCTGAGAACCCCTATATTTAAAGAGTGACAGAATTCATGCTCGGATCCCATTGAAGGAGATGAAAGAGAGATGGAAGTAGGTAGTAATAGCAAGAAAAATGCTCAGGGTGCAATGTAGATTAGATTAGATTCCATTCCATTCCATTCCATTCCATCACATTAGATAATAAAGAAGACAGTGTTAAGTACCTAGATGGGAAAGAGCAATGTAGGAAAGGAGGGAAGGACGGAGGGAGAGAGGGAACACTGTAAAACTGAAATCCGTAGAGAGAAGAAATTCAGAATGAAATTAAATTGTGGATAAAATCTTGAAGAATAGAGAAAATTTGATGTCAAAAAACAGCTATTAAGAAAAAATATATATTTTAAAATTAGTCCTGCAAAAAATGTGGTTACTGAAGTTAAATACAGAAAAAGAGGTGGTCATGGGAGCTTTAGTAAAGGTTAAAGTTAAGTTTTTTTTTTGATTTGTTTTAATTGCAGTGAAAATAGTGAAAGGTATGGATAAATAGTAAAAGGTATGGATCCATGCTGTTGTGATTATGTATAGCACACACACAAACCCTGAATGCTTTCCCATAAGAAAAGGAGTGGCATCCCTGCCCCAGCCTGCCTTGACATTCCTTTAGGATATTGCATATCACCTTCAATTCCTCTTTGAAAAGGTGACAGCCTTAAGAGCAGAGTGATCCACTTCTTTCTCTGCCTGTGACCTGCCAGGCAGACCTGCCAGGCATTTGGGTATTAAGGAAAGAATTCACTGTCCTTTTTTTTAAGTCCGTCAGGAGCTGTTAACTCCAAATTGGCTGATTGTCTTATCTCTGGCTTCAGGATGAACCTATCTAAGTGTCAGAATCTTAAGCTGTTGAGAGAAGTATTGATCGAGTCTTTGCAGTCAAAAGTCTTTAAATCACTCAAAATGCAAGAGAAGTTTAGGGACTTCTCAGGTAAAAACTAGAGCTCTGAATTGCTGCAAAGGCGTTTTTTTTACGGCACCCTCAGTTTCATATCAGAAAGGCTCAAAGACAAGAATGCCACAAAGGTTTAGTGGGCATTTTCATCTCTTGTATTGTTTTGGTATTAGGCAATGTTGGGTACATTATGTACATCATTAAGAATCTATCCACTGAATACTGACGGTGTTCATTAAACACGTTATTTGCATAGTAGCATTTCATTAATTATAGAGCTCTTGAATAATGAAAATAGTTGTCAAATAATACATTAACTGGATAATGGCAATAATAGGCAAATAGTATTAAGAAGTTCCTGTAATAATTCATCATAAATATATTTGCTAGAATTAAACTATCAGACAAATATTAATTGTTTACACATATAAAAGTATTAGTTCTCTCTTGGGCATTTAAGTAGTGAATTTTGATATTATCCAATCAAAGACCAAGGACAACAAACCTTCAACTCACTGTACGTAGCATACTGATCTAGAGGCCTGTGATTTAGATCCTATTAAAATAAAGTGTCTGTGTTTGATATCCCTGGACACGCAAATATCTTGTATTTATAAATGATTCCTAGATATACTAAAAAACTATTGAAAACTGCAAAGAAAATTTAATGTAAATGAAGAAATAACTTTTCTGACATTCAGAAAGCTCAGAATAATTTTGATCATAATTTTGAACAGTTCATTCAAAACATTAGAAGTTAGTTACAATAGTGTTTTTAGAAACTTTAACAAAAGAGTTAAATTGGAACTGTAAGTAGAGCAGCAACTAAATTTATTTTTTATTATGAACAATAAGGTGTGGGTTGTTTTGTTTTGTTTGAGGGAGGGGGGCTGGCTACATACAACAAATTTATATAAATAACAAAATCCATTACAATTTTCATATTATTACAAAAAAACTAAGCACTATTTAAAAAGCCCCTTACAGTAGGTATGTTTTAACCCAACAGACAGCTAAACAACACATGGCTGTTCACTCACTCCCCCTGCAGTGGGATGGGGGAGAGAATTGAAAAGAGCTAGGGCTCACGGGTTGAGATAAGGACAGCTTAATAAGAAAGAAAGAAAAAAAAAAAAGTGAAATAAAATCAGAAAAAAATAACAACAACAAAAGAATAAACAAAGCAAGTGATACACAATAGAACTGCTCACCACCTGCTGACTAATTCCCAGCCAATCCCCCAGCAATAGCAGCCTTCACGGCCAGCTCCTCACAATTTTATGGTTAAGCATGACACCAGATAGTATGGAATATCCCTTTGGTCAGTTTGGGTTCTAACTGTGTCCCCTCCCAGCTTCTTGTGCACCCCTAGCTCCTTCACTGGCAGTGCACCATGAGGAGATAAATAGCCCTTGGCTTAGTGTAAGCACTGATCAGCAACATCTAAAACATCACATTATTCTCCTCCTAAATACAAAACACAGCAGCATACCAACGACTAGGAAGAAAATTAACTCTATCCCAGCAGAAACCAGGACAGTAGTAGACAACAAAAGATCAAATTTGTATTATCTTCATCTTTAAATGTTGTGAAGCATTTACTTTTAGATGCAACTTCACACTCTAAAAAATCTCAGGAGAAAGTAAAGAGCCACACATTTCACTGATGGTCAAATGGTTTAGCATTTTTTCAGATTTACATGTAAATCTAAATAGTTGGATTGAAGTGGTGGGAACTCAGATATTATATCACTACTCAGAGTATCGTCAGAGTACACAGGTTAATAATTATTCATGTGCCTTTGTTCTGCCCAATGTGTATTAGTACCATTTATGTTACAATACCTTCTACAAGGTCCCAACTTATCCAGTAAACACCTTCTGAGGGGATCTTTGCTAAGTGCAGCCAAGTGCTTTCTAGCAATAAGAGCTGAGGTGAAGTGCTTTATGAAGCACTTGCAATTTATGGCTATATAGGTCAGATGTAAGCAGCCTTTAATGTTAACTAAACCCTCAATTTTGCAGGCTTTTTTTTTTTTTCTTTCTCAAAGAGCTACACAACACAGCTAATGACATTGAATTTAGTTTATCTCTCTCAAAAGGATTAAGGTGATAATCCCACTTACTGAACCCTGAAGGCAATTTCCTTAGTGTTCTCTCTGTCACAAATACTATACCCCCTTTCTGCAACCCTGATCATACCAGATAAATAGTATGGTCTGCTCTGAGAATTTTTCAGTAGTGTTTCTTCTCTGTCTTATTACACCAATAAATTATGAATATTATATGATTGGATTATATACAGGATAAAACTTTTAATATTTCTGATAAATAGCACATTGTTTCCAGTGATGGTGCTAACCTTCATTATCACAGATGGGCCAGGTATATTTTACTTTTATTTTTGCAATCAAAAGAATTGTGGAATGGAAAAAGGACTAATAGGAATAAGTGATACAAGGATATTCATGGACTTTGATTTGGGGAGGAACTTCAGAATCTGTAAGTGCAGGTAGGAACACCAGACATATCAGGTGGGGAAGGTAAGGTCAAATGGGATGCTGGATGAGCAGCAGAAGACTGAACAGATGAGAAACTGAAGCTAGGAACAAGCATGAAGGATCTGGGAAACATATTTTGTAAGGACATGGTAAATGGGGAAAAATAATTAGAGGTAGATGAAAATACTGAAACAGGGAAATTATGAATGGGTGTGAGGCAAAACTGTGAACACTGAGGGTTCCTGTCTGAGAAAATAGAGCTCTCAAGGGCTCTGGTAATTCATAGTAAAGAAAACCTCTGCCTAGAAGACCACTGCCTTATTCTTGCCAGAAATACAAAGGAAGGGACACATGAATAACTGATCACAGGATAGCCAGTGGCATGCTAGGTTCCCCAAAATAGCTTCACATGTCAATGCTCTTACTTTTCAGGTAACAGCAGGTAGCGAGAATTTGAAACTTTAACCTTTCATGCAGTACAAGAAGGAGCCTGAAATGCCTCAGGCTGAACTTAGCAGTGCAGGACAATCCTGCCTACCTTGCTTATGCATCTGAGAAGACCACAGGCACAGAAGGTTTCATGGAGTCTGGTCCCTACTACCTTATAGTGTTGCACAGGCCCTGCAAGGGACTCATATAAGCAGAGATGAAATACCTAACTAGATCCATTTGAGATTCAAAAGGCCTAAGTGTGCCAACTTTGTGGTGTGTATTCTTTCTAACATCCCTCCTTCTTGGCCTGAGAGCCTTTGCATTTTCTAGTGGTCCAGCTTGGTCCTTTTAACTCTCAGGGCCCTGGAAGATGAGAGCTCCAGTTGAGGACATAATGTATATTCTGCTGAAAGTAAATCAAACTGAGGATATAATTTGGCCAGAAGAACTTAGTTGTTCCAGTTCTGAGCATCACATATCCTGAGAGTCTTTGCCTCTCTGTGTCATTCTTGCACAGGGTGCTAAGGAGTTGCACCAATTAATTTTTCTGAGTAATTGAGATACTTCAGTGAGAAGCACCACAGAAATACTAATGAGAAAATTAATTATTCTACATGGGTAGCAAAATTAGATGTGTTCAGAAAAGATGGCATGTGCTCACTCACTTACCAACAATTAGAATACCAAATATTGATTAGTTGCTCATTAAATCTGCACCATCCATTCTGTCAGATGTTTCTCTGATCCGAATCAGTCCTATTCTTGCCATTATTCACCCCATCATGCTGTAGACTCTTAATTGAGGTGCTTCCATCTTCTTTTTCCAAGTCTGATGGGCTGAAACAGGCCACCCCAGGGACTGTTCAGATCCTGCAACAGTAAAATCAAATGTTCAAGTTATCTTACTCCTGACAAGCTATCGGCAGAATGTTGAGTAACTACACTTGAATTTAGGTATTTTAGTAAGTGTCTAATTTAGGTAGGCTACATTAGGGTGTACCTGATCAGTGCAATTACAAACTATGGTACAGAAAAGGAACACTGAGACACTGTTTATATTATATTGACAATCTGAGTTCAGGCATTTTCTGACTTTAAGCACTTCACTCTGCCTCACAGAAAATGTTCTTTTAATAGTGGAGATTTTTTGACAGTTATGCTAGGGCTTGTCAACTTTACTGAATGCCTTGTTGACAATCAGAAAGAGATCAAGCTGAGCTACATGTCTTTCTACATAACCAATGGGTCCAGCGGTCCCTTTTTCCTGTTATCTGTTGTATACCACTGTATACCACTATGTCCCACCAGCTACATAGTCTTTTTATACCCATGTCAGTAAGTCTCTTTGTTAGTGAACATGCTTCTCTGTAAAACTCATTTATAAGCTCTCCTTCTTTTAGAACGCTGGGTATCACAAGACAAAAATGGTTTCAATTTCATCCTGATTTGATCTTTGTGTTGTTCCTCTCTATCTTGTTTCCTTTCAGGGATCTGCTTCCTTGAATCTCCAAGCAGTTGTTATTTAGGGTTAAGAGAGATTCATGGCCTGCTCTTCCCTCGTTTTAAAAAAAAAAATTATTAGCTTATAGTCAGAAGTTAGTCAGATAGATACAGAACTCAAAACACTGACTTGTAGATTTTTAATGCATGCTGAACCAGGGAATGTAGAAGACTTCACCAAACTATTGCAGAAGCTGCTATGAGATATCTTCTGTTTGGGCCATCCTTCACGCTTCCAGCTGAACAGGACTGTTGCTGTCATGACTTTCTGCCTAGGTGTAGTGGTTTTATCTAGCTGGGCAGCTGAGCTCCACCACAACCACCCTCTCATTCCCCTTCTGAAAAGGAAAGGGGGAGAAAATACTACGAAAAGGGCTTGAGGGTTGAGATAAGGTCAGGGAGATAATTATCAACACAGCCAAAAGAGACTCAGCTTAGGAAGATTAATAAAATTTATTACCTATTACTAACAAGCTAGAGCAGTGAGAAACAAAACTAAAAAACACCTTTCCTCCATCTACCTTCTTCCACCTCCTCCCCCCAAGCAGCGCAGGAGAACAGGGAACGAGGGCTGTGGTCAGGGCCTAACACCTCATTTCCGCCTGCTCCTTCTCAGTCACTCTCTGCCCACGTGGGGTCCCTCCCATGGGATGCCGTCCTCCCCCCAGGCCCCCTGCTCCTACGGGGGCTCTCCATGGGCCACAGCCTCCTCCAGGCCACATCCACCTGCTCCACCGGGGGCTCTTCCACAGGCTGCGGTGTGGAGATCTGCTCCATGTGGGACCCATGGGCTGCAGGGGTACAGCCTGCTCCACCAGGGGCCTCTCCACAGGCCACAGGGGAACTGCTGCTGCATGCCTGGAGCACCTCCTGCCTTCTTGCTGCACTGACCATGAGGTCTGCAGGGCTGGTTCTCAATCTTCTCTCTCCCAGCTGCTGTTGTGCAGCAGGTTTTTTTGTTTGTTTCCCTTTTTTAAACCTGCTCTTACAGAGGCATGAACAGCATTGCCTATTGGCTTAGCTTTGAGCAGCAGCGATGTCCCTTTGGAGCCAGCTGAAACTGGCCCTTATCTAACATGGGGCAGCTTCTGGATTCAAGAAAGTCAGATGTGACATGAGGAGGGGGGGGGGGAGGCTGGGGAAGGGGCAATATGAAAGCTGTTCCTTGCTGCTAGTAGTGGCAGTCAAGCACATTAAGTTTGTATAATATTTTGATGTCTTCTTTAAATGAGAAAAAGATTATCCAGAGCAACTATAATGAAATCAAAACAAAAACTTAGGAATTTTGGAAATCAGAAAAGCTTTGGTGTTTCTGAGTACAACATAGCCTGTAGGAAACTGTTTAAAGGGCGTATTATTCCATGTCCACTTATTTCCAGTTTCTTTATACTTTTCACTGAAGCATTTGATACAGCTGTTGTAGATGAGAGGATGTTGGACCAAAAGGAAATTTCTTGAGATTCCTATGAACTGGAAATTTATAATCTCATGGATGTATTGCTGGCCTTCAAGTAGGCTTATAAAGTTCAGCTGAGTAAAGTCTTCAAGTGTAGGACAAAACTAAGTAATTCTTTCTAAAACAAAATGCAATACTATAAGCAGATTCTAAGCAATGATCAAATGATACACAACACTCAAAAGTTACGTTTTTACAGGAAAATCGGAGAGGCTATAAGAATCTCTCCTGTTTTAGGTAAGCAGAGAGAGAGGAAGGAATTATGAAACTAAGGAACAATGAAGCAACTCAGGGTAGGGCAACTGGCATTGTTAATGGAATAGAGAGCTTAGTGTATTTAATTACATTAAATAAACTGACTGAATTGCTGGGTCTCTCATTATTAATCGTTCTTCATCATCGACTGAATTTCTTTAAAAACATAGAAGTGGTAAATTTCGGAGGTGAAACAACAAGAATGAATGCAAGCAAAAACAACATGCTGTTATATAGTAGATAAATGTAATTTGTTGGTTCCGCCTCTCATCTAAAATGTGAAATGATACTGTTCTATTTTTCATCCTTCAGTTATTGCACAGTTTGTCAGAATGCTTTGTAAATTTGAGTGATAGAAAAATAATCGCTAATAAATCTTTCTTGTCAGTGATAAATAGACCAAAAACTCTATTTTTTTTTCCTGTATATCATCATGGTTTTGGCTCAGAGAGAGTTAATATTCTTCATAGGGAATCACACAATGCTGTGTTTTGGATTTTTGATGAAAATAGTGATGATAACACACTGATGCTTTTAGTTGTTGCAGAGCAGCACTTACACATATCCAAGGACTTCTTGTGCTGTCCTGCCAGCGAGGAGGCTGGGGGTGCACAAGAAGGTGGGAGGGAACACAGCCAGGACAGGTGACCCAGATTGGCCAAAGAGATATTGCATATAATATGCCACCATGCTTAGCAATAAAAGCTAAGGATGTTTGGAGTGATGGTGTATGTCTTCCCAAGAAACCATTCAGCTTGTTGAGCCCTGCTTTCCTGGAACTGACTAAACATCTGCCTGCCAATGAGAAGTAGCAAATGAATTCCTCGTTTTGTTTTGCTTGCATGCACAGCTTTTGCTTTACCTACTGAACTGTCTTTATCTTAACCCATGATTTCTTGCACTTTTACCTTTCAAGTTCTCTCCCCCATCCAACATGGGGAGAATAAGTGAACAGCTGTGTGGTGCTGAGCTGCCTGCCAGGTTTAAAATGCAACGATATACATCTTAATAAGCTCACAAAGCAGATAGAGATTGTTATAGCGGAAGCAACTGATAATACCTAGAAAATGCCTAATTTCTCTTTGAGATTTCTATTTGTATATATATATATATATATCTTTGTGAATTTAAATGCAGAATTTTATAATTGCCTTTTCTCTTTGTGAAACATTGCTATTATGAAGCTCTACCTCCTCTTATTCTTTCCACAAAGCATTTATTAATAATTTCAGTAAGTCATGAGTTTTTTTCCCCCTTTGTTCTCACCGTAACAGTCCAATGAAACGCTAACACTCTGTTAAGTGAATCTGATTCAGAACGAAAAGCTGAGAATCTTCCTAAGCAGTAGACAGAAATGCCAAATGGAGAAAGCAAAGCATGCAGCTATTCATCTTTTTTATTTATTTATTTTGTTTTGTTTTTGTTTTATGTTATTTTAAGGGGGAAAGGTGTAATCTCTTCATTTTGTCTCCTGGGTAGTACAGGAGAAAGAACTGTGGTGTAGCTACAAACTTCCATGTTGAAACAGTGTGCTGAACAAGTACATCCTCTAGGAACTGGCTCACAGTTCAGATTTATGAAACAAATACTGGGCCTAAGTTCTGCTTCTGTGAGGCAGAGGTCACAACTCGACAAGCTTGGAAATACCTGACCTCTGAAGTCTTTGCAGATGACAGGAACTCAGAAGCCTTTGAGGGAAAAGTAATGCGACTCCTCAAACTTGAAAGGTTAATTTTGCCAACTTATGTATAACCACAGTCATTGGGTAAACAGAACCCTAGAAGTCGTTTTCAGCTGTATTTTATCACTAGAATTTCTGCTTCATGTTAGCAGTCTCCCCTTTCATCATTCACAGTAATATTAATTAATTCTGTAGTATTTGAGTTCCTCCACTCCTAGCCAGAATGTGCCACTAGAAGTGATACTGGATGCTTATACCACCAAATAAAAAATTACAGAGAGCTCTTTTTAGTCAAGAATCGTAAAGAAAAAATATTTAAGGCCAGCTTGGATAGGGCTTTGAGCAACCTGATCTAGTGGAAGGCCATGCATAGCCAGCGGGTTGGAAATAAGTGATCATTAAGGTCCCTTCCAACCCAAACCATTCTATGATTCTGTGAGTCTATGAAATACTTTCTTCCATAAAGTTTTCATCTGAATCAACTGTTAATTTTCTCAGTGTGTTAAAGCCAGAAGCACTTCATATAACAACAGCAGAAGAACCATGGCCTCATTTTTAGTTATTAATTAATGTTTAGGACAAGGAAAAAAAGAAAAAAAAAAAAAAAAAAAAAAAAAAAAAGCCCTCCAGTTCAGTTTCTACATGTACTTGTTTCTGAATGTTTTTAAATTGGTCACTGAGTTATTTGGTACCTGGATACAATATGTGTATATACAGTACTTAATACATATTTTGTGTCATACAAAAACATTAATATAGGAGGATAATTCAGGAAATATTCTCTTTGACATGTGTGTCATGACCCGATCCTTAAATATACATTCACAATTTTTTTCAAGTGGTATTTAACACCATTATTACTACACTTGTTGGCTTTCCTGAGACAGAGAAGTGGAATCCACACAAGTCACATGAAAGAGAAACAGTGAATGCAATCAAATCTCCCATGGAGTCTGTCTTACCAAAGTTTCTTCACAAGGTGCTTCTTTAATGTGCATGTATTAAAAATAGACATGGCAGAAAGTGCTGAGCTGTACTCCTTAGCCCATGCAGTCTGCATCCCAGGACCCGCAACAATTTTCCAAGATACTGATACTAAACCTAAATTATTAAATCATCAAAGCTACCCTTTTCTTCTTTGTTTTATTTGTTTCGTCTCAATAGCAACTTCCCCTTGGCAGTTTTTATTTGCCACAGAGGCATTTCAAGCTGTACCCACGGACATCAAAGTAATTCAGTGAATCATCACTGGTTCCCTCCAGTGATCGGAACCTTAACATGTCAAAGCTCTCCTAGTTCCTGAACAGAAGCAAATTCTGAAGCTGTAAAGACCTCAGAAGAGGAATCCTGCCCAATGCTCATACTTTTGTATCCTGTTCAGGTATCTCTCCTGACCACTGCAGTGATAGACCAGTATAGAAAAAGCTATGAACACTATCCTAAAAAATAAATGCCCATTACAGGTGTTACCAATCTTCATCCAGCCTACATCAGTGATTACTAATGTGCGTAGGTGATCAGCTGGATTCAATACTGAAGGTTAAATAGCATTAGATACCACAAATCCGGGCTATTGGCTGCTTCTGGGAAACTTCTTATCTCCAGATTTTGCAACAATGTCTACAAATCTAGCTGCCCACTGCTTAAGGTATTATTATTTAAATGTACATAAACTATTAAGTATATATAAACCTATTTATGTATGTAGAATAAGTCTTTACTTACCCTGCTCTGTTCTCATCCTGTTCAGCTTTGTCTATTAAACAAGTCAAATGCACTGTTAAGAATGGCTATGGTGATGTTTGTATAAATACTAAAAATGTCACTCTGAACTGACAAAGCATTGTGTGTTCACCTGCATTATGTAAACCAGCAAAAACATAATTCAGCTCACTACATCTTCTAAAGTTTGAGACAACCATTTCCATTAGTTACTAACCAGGAATTTTCTTCATCCATTATAATCACTATTTCATTGGTTATTATAAATCTCCATGTGCATATGTAAGGATAATTACATCAGTATGAAGAAATAAAGATCCTTTATAGTAATTCACTTAGTAGTACAGAAGTTAATATACAATTTATATAACTTTTATTAGGAAGAAAAACTTTATGCTATGTATAGTACCTAAACCATTTGTTTAACCCAGTTAACTAACTTTCAACAAAAGTCATTCCCTCTTAACAATAGACTGGATCTAGTGCTGAGTTCATGAGGCAGCAAATGCCTCATGGAGACAAGCATCCCTTCCTTAGTGAGACAGAGCTAATGAAGACAATGGTAACCTTTAATTTTTTTCATTTCACCTGTGATGCATATAACCTTCTGACACATGTTAGGAAATACCTGGCATACAGCAAAAGTTATTATCTGAGAGGGGAAAGTTTTATGGGTCACCACTGAAACTAACTGATGGTGAATTGTCAGTAGTTTCTTTAAAGGCCCTTTATGTAATTCTTCAGCATTGTGCTATAAGCCACTTTTACTATGTGTCTTCTCAACTCATCTATGTTCCTAATATAACAATACCATTCAATGTGTATGACGTCCTCTTAAATGATTAATTTTAACAACTTAAAGCACTCCACATCAGTTATGTGTCCCAAATTAAAGTTAAAAGAAACATGGACTAAATCTCAGGTTATGAAATTACATTATATCAAGAAGGATAAAATATCCATATTATTTTGCTCTTGTTCTGCCCATCTTTCAGTCTTAGGAACATTGTCTTTTGAAGCTTGTCCCCCTGGCATTCATTCACCGAATCACCGGCTGGATATGTTAGAAGATCTGGCTCACTGCTTCCTCTCCAGATACAGAACATATCACCTCTGGGATATGTACAGATTCTATTAGTGCAAAGCCTCAGGCCTGACAATATCTTGCTGCAATGATTGTCTCTTGTGAGTGAATAGTTACCCACACAGATTTAATTAACAGCAGCAGTAGAGTATTCACTGTTATAGAACTCTGTGGTAAATTACTAATCAGAACTGCAGGCACACTGGAGGGAATAGAAAGCTGAGGAAATGATGAGATCAGTTTTAAGCAATATGGAACAGGCATGACCAATGTGAGCAGAGTTTATATGTAATAAATGCGGTGATGGCCTGGGAGTAAAATGCCTATTACCTGAATCTTTTCCAATAGTTTCACCAGTTAAATATCTGGGGGGAAAAAATGCAATTATTTACATTAGTGTTTATTTTGACCTTAAATGGAGAAAATAACTTTGATTGGGTTATTGTGTCTGTGTGTAGCCTTTACTGAGCTGAAATATTGGCAACTGGAGGTAAAAAATATGAAAGCAGGGCAGGGAAGTTAGCAGCTGTGCTCTGGAGTAGAGATTAATTAAAATTACTTAAATCACAGGCTTGGAATGGGCACCTCATTCCTTTTGCAGAGCTGCTGCTTTGGCACTTCTGAAATGTGCCCACCTGCTTAGTGCAATCAAGGTCACTGAGACACTCAAAGTGTATTTTCACTTACAGAGTGCCATTGGGACTACATGGTGCAGTTAAGCTCTGACAGTGGTGTACCATAGGCAGAGCACCCCTGGGAGACAGCATATTTAAGAACTCATAGAATTTCAAACTCTGTGCAATGTCTTCTGCCATAAGCAAAAGAAACTACTATAAAGCACAAATTTGCACCTTTTCTGCCTGCAATTCTCATTCAAAATGGTTTCAACATTGTGAAAAATAAAAATAAAAAAATTACTCACTGGAGCAAGAAGGTTAATGTTTCAAAGACTATCATGTGAAGTGATGTAAATCCAAGGGAAGACCTTTTCCAACACCTTCTCAGGACATAGATTTGTTATGTGTATTTTCCAAAACAGAAGGAGAATGATGATAACTTTGAATATTATGGAAGACAGAAGTATGAACGGAAAGCACTCTCTTTCTCAGTCTTTCTCTCTTAGATCATGCATAAAATGTAAGTGTTTCAGCTTTAAAATACTTCAGGCCAATTTTCTACAAATTCTTTTTCAAACATATACCAAAAAAGCAGGTCTCTGTTACCACTTTGGAAAAACGTTATGCAACAGGCTTTTAATATCTATGAAACAGCAATTAGAGCATAATGAGAAACTCACAGCTCTTATGCTGAACTCTGCAAACTAAACTGAGCCTTTGCCATTTCGAACTTCATGTTATATATTCACAATCAGTAAACATACTACCTGAGTATTCCTCCCAGAGCAACAAATTTCAAATGAGTAAAACAGTGTAATTTTTATTCTTTTGGTATTGAATTTTAGTATGAGTACATCATTGATATGAAAGGACTTAGTATCTCTTGTGTCCGAATACAAATCACAGTTTTGCAAACTGTCATGTTTTTGCAATGTTGTAAACAGCTGACCTGTGCTCTCAGTGTTGATGTCGGGTAGAATATATTAGTGTAATCACTAGAGTGAGCTACTCTTTTATTTTGTAACTCAAGTGGACAGTTAGAAGACTATAAATGGTCTCTTACTTCAGATCAATATGTGACTAATTCCCAATAATTTCATCACTTTCAATTATGTCGGCTAAAAACAGCTGTCTGTCAGATTACAGGAAGAAAATACAACATTGGTTATATTCAGAAAACTTTATTAACGTTATTCACAGCCAGAAATCTTTGCCAACTCTTCAGCTGAAGTCAGACAGTATTCTAAAGTATTTATTAAAAGGGAGTTTAGCACCATTATTTTTAAAAATAGTTCAAATTCATAAGAAACTGAGGGACACTAGTCTTTTAGAAACTGTATATTATGGACAAGTCTATGTCATGGCTGCTTCTAGCTAACCTTAAATTTTCTTAAAAATAATAGGAAGCATATTTAAATGGAAGAGCAAATTTGGGGAAGATAAAGAAATGTCATAGAGGAAATAAAAAGTTTGCACAGACAGTTAAACAGCTAAATTTTTCAGGTATTTTGCTTCACACATTATCTAAATAATGCTACAACAGCAAAGTTTCCAGGTAGAATTGGAGTTTGCAGGTCATTCAACATTTCAAGTTCTCCCATTGCCTTAAAATTTCCATACAAAGTGCTAAAAACCTTTGTGCTGATCCACTGCCAGAATTCTAAGTGTTTATTGATACTGAAAATATTTCCCTAACTTATGGTGGCTTAACAGACTACTGACAGCACATTAAATGAAGGGAAAAAAGAAAGAAAAGAAAAGAAAAAAAAAAAAAAAAGTAGTATTCCTGATTCAGTATTTCTGAAACTACTTTTTTTTTCAGTACAGCTGAGAAGATTTTTTAAGAAATTCCTGCATCATTTGCTGAGAACTCTATATTCAGGAATTATCATTTTGCTGCTTCTGCATCAAATTAAAAATAGCCTGTAAACATTTTTACAGAGTTCAGAGAAGTCTTGCAAAGAAAACAAGTACAGGAGTACTATACACAGGCAGATAAAAAAAAAAAAAAAGATCTGTAGAAACAGTTCTTTTCTCATTGTACACTTGGCTAGTAGCACATCAGTTCCATTGTTTTGGAAATGGATGTGATCTGTTTGTTTCACCAGGGAGTTTTCTGTTGTATAGTTAAAGTTAAAATGTTTTTAAAAGGATCTAGATATTTTCCAGTAAAGTCATATGGCCAGGAAAAACACATTGGATGTATTTTTCCACAGCTGTGCTAAGTTTCATATTTTGACATCACCTCTATTCTTATACTTGTCTCCCACAGCTCTGCTGGGGTACCATCTTCAATTCAAACATTCCGTTACAGCTTCCATCAATAGTTTGACTTGACATTGATTTCTATCTTTCCCGTTACACTAAGCAACCCTTGGATTTCTGACTCAGTTGAGTATTTTTGGTTGTTATTCTTGCTGTTGTTGGAACTTCTGTTTTTGTAGGTTTTTAACCAGGAGAGTTGGAATCATGGAATCGTAGATTTGTTTGGATTGGAAGAGACCTTAAAGATCATCTAATTCCAACACCCCTGATATGGGCAGGGATACCTCCCACCAGACCAGGATGCCCAAAGCCCCATCCAACCTGGCCTTGAGTACCTCCAGGGATGGAGCATCCATAACTTCTCTGGACAACCTGTTCCAGTGCCTCACCACCCTCTGAGTAAACAATTTCTTCCTAATATCTAGTTTAAAGTGACCATTCTTTAGCTTAAAACCCTTACTCATTCCTGGTCCTATCACTACATTCCCTGACAAAAAGTCCCTCTCCTGCTTTCTTGTAGGCCCCCTTTAGGTACTGGAAGACTGCAGTGAGGACTTCCTGAAGACCCCTCTTCTCCAGGTTGAACAACCCCAGCTTTCTCAGCCTCTCTTCACAGGAGAGGTGCCCCAGCCCTCTATCATCTTTGTGGCCCTCCTCTGGACTCGTTCTAATAGGTCCATGTCCTTGTTGTGCTGGGGGCCCCAGAGCTGAATGCAGTGCTCCAGGCATGGTCTCACGAGAGCAGAGTAGAGGGGGACAATCACCTCCCTTGACCTGCAGGCCACGTTGCAGCCCAGGACACGGTTGGCTCTCTGGGCTGCAAGCACACACTGCCAGATCACATAGAGCTTCTCATCAACCAACACCCCCAGGTCCTCCTCCTCAGGGCTGCCCTCTTGTATTTGTGCTTGGGATTGCCCAGACCCAGGTGCAGAAGCTTGCATTTGACCTTGTTGAACTTCAGGAGGTTTGTCCATGCTGATATCTGAAGCCTGTCAAGGTCCCTCTGGATGGCATCCCTTCCCTCCAGGGTGTTAACCTCGCACAGCTTGGTGTCATCAGCAAACTTGCAGAGGGTGCAATTGGCACTCCATCCCACTGTCCATGTCACCAACAAAGTTGTTAAGCAATGTTGGCCCCTATGTTGACCCCAAGGAACACAACTCATTACTGATCTCCACTTGGACATTGAGCCATTGACCACAACTCTAAGTGCAACAATTCAGACAATTCCTTACCCATACAGTGGTCCATCCATCCAAAATCAATGGAAAGACACCATCTGGATTCCTCAGTAATTAGAATTTTATTTGCTTATGCAACCCAAGCAGAAGTACCACAAGATGGACCATATTTCTACATAGGTGTAATATTTACTGACATGAATATTCATATTAACTTTACATTGAAGCTGAAGGACCGTTAGCATAAGTAGAGATTGCAAGGTCAGAACCTGGCTTGGATCAGTATCTTTAGTTTTAACAAATCCTTTAAATACATTAAGTGCAATAGTTTTGTGGCAATAATAATAATAATAATAAATGCAAAGCAGTTCTTTATTATTGCATATAAATGATACATAATCTCCATGACACATTTTATTTTCACTTTATTTTTTGCAGATTCAAAGCAAGGAATAAAGTCAAAATTAAATAAAATATTCTGCTTTCTTTCATTCTTGCTGCTTAATGATATTCCACATTTAGGTGAATCACCATAACCTTTAGTTGAGAATTCGTTAACCTTCATTTCATCTTTGTTCATTAGGAATCATTAGTTGTTCACCAAAGAATCAAGAAAAGAAAAAAAATCCATAATATATTTTGTATGTTTCACATGTCAGATAGGCTTTTACAGGGACTAATGATTTTAAAGTAAAATTAGGAGGGGTTTGGGTAGACTCCCCAAAGACTGTTGTGTGAATGGTGCACCATAGTACAAAGATGAAAGAGCATTCAAATTTGAAATGAAGCACAGCAGGAAGAGAGATTCAGCATGAATTTCAAACAGATATTCCTTGTGCTGGTGTGCTAATTAAAGCTCTTCTTTTTTCTATTTTTTTTTTTTTATAAATGTGAAATGTGTTGGGATTATTTTAGGGCCCAATCTAACCTGAACTTTTCCAGTGAGTTAGGATCATATAAGCAGTGCCATTGCTATCCCAGGGTTTTTGTGACAGCACGCTGAATCCAGGTGATATCTAGCTTCAGAAGTATCCTGAGGATGGTGATGCTGAATTGGAGGAGCCTGGGAATATCAGAGGTGATGCATTTCTTTCTAAGAAACTAAGAAACTGACTTAGAGATGATCATGCTTCTGTTGTCTCCTGGATTTTGTCTATCCCAAGTTTTTAATTGACCTCACTGAAAAATGTTCATATCAGTTCTCAGGATAGAAAAGGAGCACAAAGGGAATTAGTACAGCAGTGATAGACTGCTGCTAGTTCAATACTTACAGAAGAAAAGGCATGAGAAAGCATGAACTGAATCCAGGTCAGCCTCTAAAAGAATAAGAAAAAGCCTGCTTCAGAAGAAGATGGTTTTATGGCAAAAATTAAAATTAAACTGAAGTAGAAGGTAGAAGTCACAAGTACAATCTCTTACCTTACTCATCTGGAGAGAACAAACTATGATGGCTAGCCCATTTCAGTTGTTACATGATGTAATTAATACTTGTCTATACAACCACAAAGGAGCAGAGAGTGACAATATTAGGTGGAAGAGCCCAAAGAATGCCCTGCCACATGTGGTGGTTTTACCATGCCAGGCAGCTAAACACCACAACCGCTCTCTCACTCCCCCTCCTTAGATGAGGAGGGGAAGAAGTAAAGTAAAGAACAACTCATGGGTTGAGATAAGGATAATTTAATTAAAAGAAAAAAGTAATAATAATAATTATTATTATTAAGGAAAGATTATTATTAACTAAACAATTTAACAAAAGGGGGAAAAAAAGGAAAGGGGAAAAGGGAAGGGGAAAGGGAAAAAACAAACAAACAAACAAACAAAACAAATAAAGGCTATGTGGAAGTGCAGAGGAAAGAAATTACTCTCTACTTCCCACAAATGAGCGATGGTTGGTTTAGGTCAGCTGCCCTGGTGATGTTTCTTTTCTCACTTTTTTGCCCACCCCCTAGGAGGGTTAGAGAGAGTCCTGATGCTGTGCCAGCACTGCTCAGCAGCAGACACAACACTGGTATGATAACACTGCTGTTCTAGCTACAAGTGCAGAGCACAGCATTGTATGGGCTGCTGCAGGGAAAGTTAACATCCCGGACTGACCCAGTACACTGCAGCTCCTCCCAGGTGTGCCACAGGACCCATCATCCCATTCAAAGCCCATATCCAGAAGCTCAGAAGAGCACAATGTCAGATGGAAACCCAAAAGAAGGACCCTGAGGAATCAAAGGAAGGGACCATCCATCAAGATAAGTCAACACAGGGACACCTTTCGGACTGGGGGACGTCACTTCTTAGGGGTTCTGTACACATTATGGTATTTAAGAAAAGAGCATTTGGGGATTGTGCAGGAGTTATTATGAGATGTTTTGGAGAAGAACTAGGGGTGCTGAAAGAGAGGGATCATGGTAACTTAGGGAGGAAGAAGTGTAGGATAATGAAGGTATAAAGGAACCAGTTGTATGTAAACAGTTTTCCAATGTGTACACTTGTCTGGCCGTGGCCTGATCAGTGCAGTCTGTTCTTCTTATGAAAGTCCTTTCTAACTCTTTTCATGGATAATGGCCTCTTTATTTTGTGTATGTGCAGGTGTGGGATGGTGTTCTGGATGCCAGCAACTGGATCCAGACCATGGGTTCATGGGCTCATGTGTCTTTGGTGCCCACAACTGCAGAGACCCATCTGAGTACATGTCAACAGGTGAGGGACTCGTGTCACAGTGCACGTGTGTTCCTGGTGCCAGCGAATGCAGAAACTGTGGGTGTGCAAGCAAGTGTGTGAGTGCCCGCAAAGACAAACTAAACAAGCTGGCAAGTAGGTGAGGTGGCCTGTCAGCCATGGGGTGAGGAGGTCCTTAGACCTGAGACCACAGGGATGTTGACTACTGGGGACCAGAGGAGACTCAGCCACCTCTGCGTGCATGGGTGTGTGGTTGTGTAAGTTAGAACAGTTTTGCTAACAGGTGGAGCAGGGCTGTGGTTTCAGGTGCCAACAATTGGGCAGACTGAGATCCAGGGGTAGCTACTGGGCAGTCTGGATGTCTAAGTCCAACATATTATGTATATTACCACTGACAGGTCTCCACCATGCTTGGTCAGGGAGGGAGAGGGATGAGGCCATTGATGTTTTGTGTTCATGTGAGTACTCTGTGAGTCTGTTGATCTGCGCAGCCCACTGTATGTAGTACAGATGTCTTTGTGTCTGTGCCTAGCAGGCCTAAGGAATTCCTGCTTAGCCTCACTACTGGCTGGACCTGGGGGCATGGACCTGCAGTGTCCTCATCTCTCAAACTGCCAGATTTGGCCCTATTCTGCTAACAGCAATGTAATGAGCAAAAAAAGACTTACTTTGACCAAGGGAAGGTAGAGTAGGCATGAAAATGACTAAATATCACTTTAACAGACACAGGAAAGAAGAAAAATGAAGAACAATGACAACAAAAAATGCATTTTATCAATTTATGAAACATAATAACATTGACTTAACTTCCTAGAAATTCTGTATTTGATGGATTTTATAAAAGTTTTTTGTACTGTGATAATGCCTTTCCTTTCCGCTGGCTGGCTGGGTCATAGCGAGGTGTTGACTATAATCTCCTTTCATTCCAGGTGGTTTTAACTGCTTGAGAAACTTCTGCCAGAGATTTTTCTGCCCAGCTTCTGGTGATATTTTTTACCAAGTTGTCCACAAACATCTCCTCCTCTTTTCTTTTCATTTTTCCCTGCACAATCATGTTTGCTAGGCCTTTTGCCTTAGTTGCTTTGCCAAACCTTTCCAACTTCTCTCTTTGCACTGCTGCTAGTAGAGGCTCATGGGATCCAATTACTGCAGATCCTGCTTCTCCGTAATAGAGCTGTTAGTTCAGTGCACTGTATATGGTATCTATTGAATTCTGCAGAGACATCTAAATTCAAAGGCTTGAATTCTTCATTCTGTTGCTGCTGTTTGAGTTTCACCCATTTCACACTGTTCATGCTCTCGAGAACACAATATTTCTAAGTTTCCTCTTTTTTTTTCTCTTGGATCTACTAAAGGTGTTCTTGTCTTTCCAGGTTGTATTTAGGTCTATGAGCACTGCTAGTGTGAGGGCAATTCTTCAGATTTCTGTTTCAGGTTTCCTGTCTTTTATGGTAGTAGTACTGAGACACTTGAATAAGTTCACTCATTCAACTTTCTTGCTTTTGATCTCTCTCTTGTTCAGTGTCAGTAATCCTCATTGTTATTAGGTTGCTCTTTTTTTTTTTTTTTTCTTTTTTGTCCTAATCTTCATCCCATACATTGTTGCAGTGCTGCCCAGCTTTATCATTGTATTTGCACATCCTGTTCCCATTCCTCCTATCAAATCTACATCATCTTCAAAGGATAGATTGCCTATATTACTACCTCTATGTGATAGCACTTCTTCAAAGTTTTCAGAGTCTTTTGACATAACATGTTCAAGGAAACAATTGAAAGGATGTGGCAATAGGAGACATTACTTTCTTACACCAGCTGTTATATGGAACTACTTACTCAGTGTGTTGCCTTCAAGGACTTTACTCCCTGCACTGTATAAAGGATTTGGAGAGTTGTCACTATTCTTTTGCTAATGTTGAATGTCTTCGTCACAGCCCATGGTGTTCCTTGCCATACATGATCAAAAGCTTCATTGAAGCCTATGAAGTTGCAGTGCAGTTCTATTTCATATTCTCAGTATTTTCTGTTCAATTTCTCAAGTTGAATGTCTGATCTATTGTGCTTTGTGTCATTCTAAAACCTTCTTCTTCCTCAGGTAATGTCTTTGGCAGATAGGTGCATGCATAATAATACTGTCAAAGTCCCTTTCAACAAACTCAGGTTCTGTACATCTCCATATAAATGATCAGAGAACTTTACGAACCAAAAACATTGTTTTTTCTTCTTATTCCAAAGTGCTGTTTGAAGTACCAATAACTTAATACAATAAAAGCCATTGGAAAAAGAAAAAAAAATGTTGTTGCAGAACAGTTAGTCACTGCAGAATGTTGATGTTGTAATTTTATTTAGAAAGAAATACTATTTCCCAAATTAAAAGTGAGCTATGATATGAGAGCTCAACTTGCTTATGTTCCTCCAGGATTATGAATATTAGCTTGATGACCTTCAGATTAAATTAAGTTCTTATTCAAATTCAATTAAGTTTTAAGAGGTATTGCCCCTGCAGTCTTTCAGCAACACACTTCTGTAGTTTATTTTCTTACCTTCTACTACTGCAATTTATCTTACACACTTGTCTCTGGATAAAAGGCAAATGATAAAAAAAGAGGAAACTTAATGTGGAGCAGGACATTAATAATGTTATCTATACCTTACATGAGCAATATTTTTTCATTTTTCATTTTTTATTGTATATTAATATACTTTTTTTTTCCCCACTAATTTCACATCAAGTATTTTAAAGGAACTGGAAAAACTTAATCCTAGGAAGTGTTTTTAATTTATTTTTGCTGTTGCAGATAAATGAAGTAAGTTTTCCTCAAAGTGTTTGCTTAGTTACAGAAATGCAAAATACCATAAAGGTTAATGTACTACTACAGATGAGAAAAATTGCTACTTTAAGTTTAGTAAGAATAGGTACATGGTAGTTTTGTCCTCTTCATGGTATAAATTTTAATAACTAAAATTTTAAACTTCCCAAGGGCAAAAGATTGTTTGAGTTATCGTGTAATATAAGGTTCTTTTTTTTTTCCACTGGATGTAATGGTGACTTTTTAACCCTATTAATATATTGCAGCTGTGCAGAAATACAAACTTCCAATATTTTAATTTTTTTTTTATAAGTGAGTTGTACTGTAGGTATAGCAACATTTAGAAACCAGCCTTATCTTCAGAAAAAAAAAAAAAAAAAACGTAATCATATTTTTACTTGTTAAAAGTTAGAATAAAACTAGTAGTTGCAAAGATTTAATGTTAAATTACAATATTAAAATAACTATGGTGATATGAGAGTAACTGATGAAAAATATATATATTTGTTTCAAATGAGGTTAGGCAGAATGAATTATGCATGATCAATGTGGATTAAAAATAGTATGTATAAGAAAAACAAAATGTAAAAGTCACGAGTCAAAAATTGGTTTTGCGGCCTCAAATATTCCATGTCTGGACACCACATACCCTTTTATTGTCAAGCTATGAATAGGTAAACATCTGTTTTTAGTGATAACATTTTTAACAGTGCTTAAGTAAATCTATGATTTTCTGTAATAATTTTAGCAAGACCATTCAGGAAAAACTAACAAAGATAACCAGAGCTAATTGGGCTCTATCTAATATTAATCTGATATGACAGTTCAGAAACATGAATCCTGGTGAGTAATATAAATTTAAACTCTAGACTGTTGCTACTAATGGAGTGTATACTATAGATACATTTGTTCTATTCCTTTATTATTAGTTCTAATCACATCCAAGACCAAGGCCAATGACACAGTAATTAGTTATACCATCTCCTGTTATTTTACATGGCCCATGCAAAATGATTTACATGTATTTGAGAGAAAGTGTGCAAGTACAAGGTGTGATACATAATTGATTAGTGTGAGATGTGCAGAATGGCTGTCTCCAAAGACATTTCCAGCCAAGCTTCACTCAGAATGTTCTTTCACTCTAAGTAAAATAAACAGGCCTGAACTTATTGGAATTTTCTATTTGCTGTCCAGTAAAACCTTATAGCTTTTAGGCTTTTATACAACTAAGATTTATAGCATCTATTCTCACTGTGCAGTCCCAAGATAATATTAATAGATGGCTAGTTTTGCCAATAAATCCCTCAGGGTGAAGACAGAAATATCTGTTTCAGACTTGTTCAGAACTAAATCCACATCCCAAAAGGAACATGGTACTTAGGCTTAAGAGATTCAACTATAAAACTGTTATGTTCTCCTAATTCCTAATAATAAATAAATAAATAAATAAATAAATAAATAAATAAATAAAGCAAACCATGGTAAAATGGTGAAACCCATGTCTCCTGACAACTAATAGAACTGCTAATCAAGGGCTAGGGGATTCATTTTATTGAAAGGAATCTGCAGTAATTTGTAAGGTCCAGAAGATGTTCCTCAGGGACTTTGCTACTTCAGTCCAAGAGGCTGGAAGTTCATGGGAAAACAGATTTCCAGGATCCCTAGTCAGAACGGCGGAAGTGCTTAGCTGACCAAAATATGGAAATCTATCTAAATAACACATGCACTAGTGAGATGGAAGAGAAGGGACCAGCAGAGGAAGAGAGAAACAGGGAAATGGCTAGAGGAAGGGAGTACAGGCACTGAAATTATTGGTCTTCACCTGGACCTCCTTTAGAGCCCAAAAAGAAGCTCAAGAAGTCAGTAAGACATTGACACAACCTACAATGCCTATTTCAGACTGTATAGGAAGGAAAAGCTTTCCTATTTTCAGAATTTGCATGTATCTTTCAGGCTACATTAGTGTTTGTATGTTTTATAGATCTGTTTTCTGTAACGTACTATGGTGCTCGTGACCAATGTTCAGTTTGTTACCTACTGTAACTCCAATACTTTTTTCTGAAGAATTACTTTCTCACTCTTTATAAAACAGATTATTCATGTTCAAAAACACTCTTCCGTTTTCCCTAATAAATTCAATTATTTTCTGACAGTTACTTCATTTTTTCAATATTGTTTTGAATTTTACTTCTGTTATTTGCATTCTATTAATTCCAGTACTAGTACGATATTCAGTAGTAACTTAAATAATGGCTCATTTTTTTTATTGAATCATCCAAACCACTAATGCAAACTTTGAAAGAGACTCGAAAACAGACTCTAATGGATCATCACTAGATAGATTCTTCAAGAAGGTCTTGGATTTACTTGTGAACGAGAAGCTCAACATGATCTGGCTATGTGCACTTGTATCCCAGAAAGCCAACCACATCCTGGGATGCATCAAAAGAAGTGTAGCTAACAGGTTGAAGGAGGTGATTCTCCCCCTCTACTCTGCTCTCATAAAACCTCCACCTTAACAGTGCTTAAGTAAATCTATGGCTTTCTGTAATAATTTTAGTGAGACCATGAAGGAAAAATTAACAAAGATAACCAGAGCTAATTGGGCTCTATCTAATATTAATCTGATATAACAGTTCAGGGCCCCCAGCAAAAGAAAGACATGGACCTTTATAGTAGTCTTCTGATACTTAAAGGGTGCCTACATGGAAGATTAAGAGGGATTCTGTATTAAGAATGCAATGATAGGACAAAGGGTAATGATTTTAGGCTAACAAAGGGTAGGTTCTGATTATATTTTGATTCTTTACTATGAGGATTGTGAGGCACTGGAACAGGTTGCCCAGAGAAGTTGTGGATGCCTCATCAACCTGATCTAGTGAAAGATCTCCACCCATTGGATTGGCAGGAGGATTGGAACTAAATGATATTTAAGGTTCTTTCCAACTCAAACCATTCTATGATTCTGTATTGACAGTGAACAACTCATAACCACTCTTCTGTACTTTCAGACATTTTCTTGGATAGCTTTCATTGCCATTAGTGATCCATAGTTCTTTGGTACCTTTTTTCTTCTCTAGCACATTTACTATTACTATTTTTCCTGTATTTTCTTCTGCACAAGTTCTCAAAATAAATAAATTTATTTATTTATTTATTTATTTATTTATTTATTAATAAGCTCCTTGGGATTACCCCAATTAGTTATCTAGCTATTGTGCACTGAAGTTCTTTGGATCTGCTAATCTGAAAATTAAATGCTTAGTCCTTAAGCTTACCTTTTTCATTGCATTCCTGTAATGGTTACAGGATGTATTAGAAAATATGTTTTACAACTTTTTACAGATCTGGGCAAGTATCTGAAATGTGTCTTTGTAAGCATTTGCTTAAATAAGGATTCATGTGGATGGATTCTGACCTTGTTGATGTTTGCTTACATTTATAGCTAGTAAGCCAATATTGGTAGCTATTAAATGAAAATCAATTTTGAAATCACATCACAAAGTATTAATATTGCAAATGTTGAGTCTGAGATCAGCTGATCTAGAAAAACTGCATAAAGCATCTTTTCATCCATACTACCACATCTTTGGTAAATTTCTTTAGGCACAGCATCAGAGCAAACAAAAGGCAATTCTAAATTACCCTTACTTTTCCTAGTGTTTTTGGTTCCTCATGCTAAGAAAGAAAAGTGTATCTGAAATTTCTGTAGCCAAATAAAGAGTTATTGAAGCACAGCTACTCATGTAAAGACCACTGCCTATTTAGCTAGCAAAGGACCTTTTAGTACAAATTATCAGGACACCATACTTACTCATGGAATGTCCAGCAACCTAATAGATTTTAGTAATGTTCATGTCCTATTTCACCAAATGTTTTTACCAAAGCTGACTAATTATCCACAACTTTGAAATTTCATTATGATTAGACTGACATATGAAAACTATACTATTAGCAAGGTTTCAGGAAGATGGCTTCTCCTGCAGCTAGACCCTTTTGTCATTTCTATTTATACCCTTCCAGAGGAACAGCAAATAACAAAACAGTTTTGCTGAATGTACCCATGGAACATTTTTGCTGTGCTCAAGAAAAATTATTGGCCCAGCTTGTCCAAAGAGAACTAGGCAGTTTTGAATTTCTTCAAGAGCAAGACACAGACTCAAAACAATAAGGGAAGTTATCCATTTCATGAGGAAGAAACAACTCAGAATGTTCTTAGAATTCATAAAGAAAAAATAAAGCACTGGAAGTGAAAACAGGAACCAAAAAACTCACTTTAAATTCACCCTCTGGAAGAGTCTATCTTTTTTTCCACCGAGTATATAAGAAACCTACAGGATTAGCCTGCTATCTTATGCACTTATGTTAGTTGCCTAAAGTTAAGTGGTGTGGAGGCTGTTCTTCCCATATTCCCAAAACATTTATAATTAATCAACTGAAAATTGGTTCATGAGCAATTCACAGTAGGAAGATATAAATTCACAGGGGAAGGTAGCTGCAATCAGTAATCTAGACTGCTGTAACTAAATTTGTAAAATAAATTCTAAGCAATGAGTTATTCTACTTACTTTTCAGCTGACCTAACCTCCTTTAAGATTTGATGTCATTTGCTGGCATCAGTATTTCTAGTTAGCTGAATAACTCTACATAACAGTTCCAACAAAACCAGTAACAAAGTTTGCCCACTCAAATGATAGAAATATTCCTGTTATTTCTGTAGCATTTCAGTTCATCCATAAGTTAAAAGCTCCACATGTAATACCACCTACAGAGTAAAAAGTTCAGTTGCCTCTGTTGTTTATGCTATGTATGGAAATATCATTTAGAAATATAAAGGGAAAGTTCATGATTTGCAAGTAATTCTTTCTAGTATTTCCTATATGACTTCATGTCTTAAAATAATGCAGCAATGTCAGGGCTGGGCCTCAACATTTCCAATTTTGTTTAGTTTTGTTTTTCTTTAATACTCAGAATTGTCAATAGTTTGTAAAAAAATATGTTACCCTCATATGTACATTTGAAGGAAACCTTGATATGTAATAGGCTCACACAACATTCCAACTGCAAACTTTCTATTAATGTATATTTAGATGCCCAGCTTATGTGATACTAAGACATTTCATTTCAATTATCTAAAGTATTTCTGAAAAGCAGAGTCAAATCTTTCAAACATACACATTATTTCTCTTAGAAATCAAAGGGATCTTTTTCTCTCACGACCTAAGAATACAATCCCCAATTTACAGAAATGAAGAGAAACAACTGTATTAACTTTAGTAAGCTTTGGGACATGCCTACAGCAATTTAAAACGAGCAAGAAACCATTGAAAGAGGTTTTTGAACTCATGTCTGAACCTTAAAGTTCTTCTTTGCTGTAGTTTATGAACTTCTAACAGGGTAAACTTTCAAAGCAGTCTATAGGAAATACACACAAAACCCCCTTTATTTATGGTTAAACTGTATGTGATTATTTTTCATGCATAACTCCTAAAATTCACCACAAAGTGTCGTGATTTTATTGCATGCTCAAAGTGCTTAGAAACAGAATTGAACTCACAAAACTTAGGCTTTTATTATAAAAATGTAAGAAAACATCCTGAGGTATGTATTATACAGCAGAAAACCTAGGAAATAATCAGAGTTTAATACTTATCTTCATAATCTCTCAAGTTTTTCCAGAAAGCAGTATTTGGCTATTAGACACCAAAAGAGCTTTTGAAGAATTTAACATACTTGTTGGAGAAAAAAAAAAAAAAAAAAAAGTCTTCATTAATCCCTTTGAAACAGATTCCTAGTGACAAAATAAGAAAGAAAAGCCTTGTAATTTTCAGGCTACAATAGCAAAGAATTGTAGTTCTGTTTGTCTAATTGCCATGCTTCCAATTGGATCTGAAAGACAGGTTTTCAGTGTTAATAATACAAGTAATGTGTGCTTTTAAGTACAATTTCTTTACCTTTTTACTTTGTTTGAATGACTGTAAATATTAGGCCCTGCGTATCAACCATATGCTGCACAGAACAGAAATATTTCAGGAACATTAAAAACTCTACCAGTTTAAACTACATGATCTAAAAGTGTAATAATTTTCTGGGCCACAATTAATGCTGATGGAAGTCATTATGCGTTACTTTTCCTATAAATTTTGTCTAGCACTGGTTTAGATAAAAAACATAGATGTTGACAGGACTCAGATGTAATAGCAACCAATTTTCTAGTTCATGCTAAGAAGAAAATCAGTCTCTTCTTTCACTGACAAATACAAACCAATGTTGGAAGAAATTTTGAGGAAAGTGGTAAACAAAGCTGTAAAGGAAGGTTACAGTTCATCTGATCTTGAAGATTAGTGTTTCTTCATAATTCTAAGTCATACCTGGTTACAGTTCAAAATTCTGTACCTTTACATCATATCCACATGTATTTTTGGAGAGTTTAAAGAAAACAAACCAATATTATGAAATATCTTAAAGCTTAAGTGGATAAACCACATTCTAATACCTCTGGCTACTATGTTTAAATTCTTTACTGAAAAAGTATAATTGTCATATTCAGCCACCAAGAAGAGTTTTCACAGGAAAAGGCATTAAAATCTGTTAGAGAGAGTGAAGCATTTAGCCTTTCCATCTGTTAGATCTGTTGGTTTACAACTTCATGCTCTGATAAAGCTGAGCAATGAAATGCATTACAGAAACAGAGTACACACTTCACCTTGTCTCTAATGATTTACTTTTACTACATTTATCTCCAGATGTTCTGTACAGCATTGCATCTGACAGATATGGAAAAAAGAAAAAAAAAATCAACAGCAATTATTTGATAGCATGCCTAGTATCCTGGTATTTGCTGGTAAATCGGAAACAAATATGCATATCTGGATGGTTTTGAGTGAGAGCAGATTGTCCTGCCACTGAGGAATAGCAAATATTTTCTTTAAAATCCTTTCATTGGTTACCGTTAATTTCAGTTTATTAATTAAAAAAATAAAATAAAATAAAATAAAATAAAATAAAATAAAATAAAATAAAATAAAATAAAATAAAATAAAATAAAATAAAATATTTAATTCATTTTTGTTTAATTCAATCTTTTTTATTTTTTTATCATATTTATTATAAATTCCTAGACATAACATACTGACTGTAATGCAACTATAATCATTGACCAAGGAGACTAACATATGACATAAAACACTGAGTTTATGGAAAGCAAGTTTAACCTGCCTTTTATTTTCTTTAAAGGCAGGGGAGAAAAAGAGAAGGGACCTAAAAAGTGAAGATAAACATGGAGGTTCAAAAAGCTGTGAGAAGCACACTCACTCTGAGCAAGTGGCAGATAGAAACAGAGTTTTTGTGACGTTTTCCCAGCAGAGTTTATACAGAAGAAATGGAGACTGAACATGGCCTTGGAGAACAGAACAAAGTTCAGACAGGAACGTCAAGATAAATAGAAAAGAAAAGGCAAGCATAAAAAACTGACGACCTGCATTTACTGAACAACAGACACCAAATGGTAGATCAATAAAACAAAACAAAACAAAAAGAATGACTATGAGAACATGGCAGGAGGATTAACTAGCTAGTTTTGGAACAGCTATGCTACACTGGGCAGCAAGGAGAAGAAAGATGCTGAAAGAGAAGATGGGATGACAGAAAAGAGAAGCTGCTAGTCCCATAAGAGAAGAGATAATGGAGATAGCTATGAGACATTGCCCAAGTATAAATAAAGACATTACACAGAAGAGAAGTCAGGATAGTCAACAGACAGGAGAAATAACTCAAACTAGTGCTCTAAGACAAGAGGCATCTTTTTGTGACTTCGGAGTATTGTGTAAGGACTAATGAACCCTGCAATCTTCTGCTAGGACTGCTTTTCAAAGGTAGATCATAACAAACTGATCAGATATTTAAAATTAAATGTACTACTTCTTGCAGTAGGTGGGCCCTATAAATATATATTTTGTTAAGATACAATATATCAATGCCACATGGTGTTCAACTAGACATAATTAATGGTAACAAGAAAGTATAAAAATAAAATAAGAACAGAAAATTAAATAAAGACAGACTTAAATGGAAGTTTATAAAATCTGCAAGAGAAGATGGAGCTCCAAGTGGAGTTACTCATGTATTAATCAACACCCATTTAATATTTTCATTAATAACCTTAGAGAGAAAAAGGCAAAGGAATTTTGGTTGCTGATGCAAAGCTGGCAGCACTATGAGCATGGGAAAGATCATATTCTTATACTGGAAGGACTCCATGACATTAAGGAATGGAATAATAGAAATATGGATGAAATTTAACAGCAGAAAGTAAAGGTCATTCATGCAGGGACTAATAATGAGAATTTCTTCTATAATCCAGGAGCTTCTCAGTTGGAAACAATAAAGAAGGAAAAGCAGCTGGCTCTATTAATCAGTCACAGAATGTCTACAAGCCACCAACACCATGCAACCATGAAAAAGCAAATGTGACTCCAGATTATATAACAGAAGGTTACATGGCATATCTCAAAGAGCCATGGTATCATTCATACAATCTTAATAGTAAAACACCAGAAAGTGGTAGATAAAAGAGCAGATACAGTCATTTGCTAAATGCAATAACCAAGGTATTCACATTCTGAAAAATGATTAAATGTTGACAGCTTATGAAAAAAAAAATATATATATATATAACAATATATATATATATATATATATATATATATATATATATATATATATATATATATATATTATTCATCTCTATTATTATTCACCAAAACCAAATTCAGTGACTGGCCTCATCATTCTGATGTAATGGAATTGCACAAGATAATACGGGTTCAACCACATGATAACTTACAGTTATAGGCTTATTTGGGCAACAATTTATATCCATGAATAATTGCATATCGACACACTTTCTTATATTTCATATTCTAACTATTGGTTCAATAACTATCCATTTGGTAATCAGAGAAGGACATTTAGAATATGAATGTGAATCGACAATGGCATATGCAAATCCATATTCTGAATGAAATACATCTTGATAGAAATGGTTTAATAAGAATGTAGAGCAAGCATAATGTGGCTATACACACATTTATTCTCTTGTTTATTAAAGTTGTTAATCTTTTCATAAAAGTACAATCATTAATAGAGATCCTGTATTTCTAATCATTGCCAATTACCTCTTATGTTGGTAGTCACTCATCATGAACATGCTGTGGTGGCTTTACCGTGCTAGGCAGCTAAACACCACAACCGCTCTCTTACTCCCCCTCCTTAGATGAGGAGGGGAAGAAGTAAAGTAAAGAACAACTCATGGGTTGAGATAAGGATAATTTAATTAAAGGAAAAAAGTAATAATAATAATTATTATTATTAAGGAAAGATTATTATTAACTAAACAATTTAACAAAAGGGGGAAAAAAAGGAAAGGGGAAAAGAGAAGGGGAAAGGGAAAAAACAAACAAAACAAATAAAGGCTATGTGGAAGTGCAGAGGAAAGAAATTACTCTCTACTTCCCACAAATGAGTGATGCTTGACCACATCCTTGAAGCAGGGCCTCAACGCACGTAGCCATTGGAGGAGGACCGATGTTTTCACAACGACTTCTTTCTGTTTCCACCTTTTATTGCTGAGTGTGACATCATATGGTATGGAATATCCCTTTTGTTGGTGCAGGTCAGCTGCCCTGGTGATGTTTCTTTTTTTGCCCACTCCTTAGGAGGGTTAGAGAGAGCAGCGGACACAACACTGGTGTGATAACACTGCTGATCCGGTTACAAGTGCAGAGCACAGCACTGTATGGGCTGCTGCAGGGAAAGTTAACATCCCAGCCAGACCCAGTACACATCACATGCATGAAGATGTATGACAGAATAGCTCCCTCCTTCCTGTGAGTTACAAAAGAAGTAGTAAAGTTAATTGCCAAGAGGCTGTATAGCATAACTTGCAAGCCAGGCAGTTGGCATAGCAAATACATGACTGAAAGCAGACACTGAGAGGAAGCACAATTTTTCCAAGGGCAAAATCAGTTCTCTGAGTAGCAAAGTGTAAACACCCTGATCTTCTCACAGTTATCTTGTGGTCAAGAAGTAGAAATGGGTCCCTGAGGATTTTTTTTGCAGTATGAAATTTATTATCTGTTCTTCTTTCACCTAGACTTGCCTGCTTTTTTTATATTTTTCAAAAGAATATTCCTTTGAGCTTTACTGTATTGTAGGTCTTTTTTTCTAATAAGAAAGCATGAAGAGAAGAAAACAATCTGTAGGCAATCAGTATGAATCATCTATTTCATTTAAAATTTGTGTTTCAGAAGGTTTAAATATAAATTAGATGAATATTTATCATTTTTTAAAAATTGCAGAAGAGATGTATTTGGTAATGGTATCTGTGCTCAGCCTTCTTGAGTTCAGACTGAAAAAGTCCATACTCTCCTGAAGACAACCTAAGTTTTCTCTAGCTATTTAGTGTCCAAACTACCGTGCTTACCGTATTATAAAATGGGCTTATGTATTATAAGATGGGCTTGCAGCATGGTGCCAAATTGACTCTGATTTATTGACCAACTATGAATGGAGACAAAAAAAAAATAATCTCTGAGGTGAGAGTTAACAGCTCCTACTCAGAGTAGACACTATATTCAGTGTCAGGAGGCAACCAAAGATGTTGGCAACAGAAGTAACCAACCAACTGTGGGCACTTTAACAGAGATGAAAACAAAGAGAGCTCTGTGTCAGTATTGCCTGGCTCTTCCAGAACCAGTATGGACTGTTATCCTAGCTAGAGAAAAGCATTTTTAGATTTTTAGAAATATGAATATAAATTAATAAATATCTAGAGGATTTGTTGTGTTTTTGTTTTGTTTTGTTCTGTAATGGAGGAATTCATTTAATATATATATATATATATATTAACTAAAATCTGTATTTATTTATTTTTAAATACTTGATTACTACCATGCCAGTAGTAATTCTATCTAAATAGATATTCTATTCTAAAAGCATTCTATCTATTGGGATAGAATGTACTCAAAGCAGGTGGAACATTCAGGTAAATACTGCTAGACTCTAACTCTTGTAAGTATGGATTAAGCATGATTTTTCAAAGATTCAGAATCTAGCCATATTTTTAAGGGGTATCAGAAGTTTTAACACTGACATGACCTCAATTCTCGTTTGCTTATTTTCACTGCTTATTTTCACCTAATTATTGAAAGTTTCAGGTTTCTTATCCAAAGCAAAGAAACTGAATCCTTATAATAAAATCTTGTAAGCAGTCACCAGTATTAAACCTTGATACTGTTTTCATAATCTCAATATGATGCCACTTTTAATAAAAATACTCCCAAAATATACTGCATAAGATAAGAATTTTTCATGAAAAATTACATTCAAGATTGGCAAAACTGCCACAAAAGTATGAGAAATTGGTGTTCCAAAATTTCAAACTCAGATGAAACTGTCAGTCAGCACGTACAATTACATGTGAATGAGTGTAATATTGCATCACAGTATTGTATCTAATAGTCTTTGTGTGCAGATTTAAATTGGTACAGAATAGCAAAGTAACTTAGAGCCAGTGCAGGCATTGTAATCACTGTAGCCATTGTTTAGCAACTGTCAATAAACTGAGATATGAAGGAATTTCATGTACTATATATGCTAAACAAACATAAAGAATGCATTGAAGGCTGGTTTCCAGCTTGAAATTTCTATAAATATACAGTCAGATTGCCTATATCAAAGAACAGAATGGACTAGAAACCTCTGCTCCTTAAAGTTTGTATCTTTTTCAATAAGTTTTTAGAAAACAGCTACCTTTCTAGCAATACACATGGGCTGGTAAATATATGAAAACATATGATATGTTCTCCTATGTTTCTTCCATAAGTGTCTCTCACATTTATGTGGTTTATCTTCTTTGCTTGTAAGAACAAAAATAATATAAAATTTAAAATATTTGATGCAATTCCGTGAAAATTGATATGATATGAAAGAAACTAACAAATAAGAAATTGTCATGAAAATATATTACCAGACAATTTACCTCTGTTCTGCTACAGATATCTTCATATCTTCAGCATAAAGTGATATTTTCATGCAGCCTTTAATCACCAGATTTTCCTAGATTTTCCAGGAAAAAAAATCTGATGTCCACAAACCATAGTTTTTGTTCTTAATAGTGAAGTTCAGAGTAATAGAGTGACCTCCAGTAGTTCTAATCTTTCAAGAACTACAAGCCTCCTATAAAAGGTGCTGATTTATCTGTGTGTTCACTGCCATGCCCAGGCAGTTTTAGGAGTACAGCAGAGAGCACCTGGTGTCTCAGTATATGTTGTGGGGAGGCTCAGAGACTGCGGGGGTGACACAGGGGAGCCAGTGCCAAGGTAGAGTCTGCAGCATGTCAGGAGGCTGAGCAACCACACAGAGGGGTAGGGAGCAGTCAAGGGCAAAAGGCACTTTACTGAAGACCAAGAGGCTCCAAGTTTGTTGGTGCTCGTAATACCAGGAAACAAGAATACAGTGGGAAAGGGAGGTGTTTTAAAAATACATATCATTATTATTTCTACTCTAGAAGTATATATGTATGCTACTTCTTTTGTTTATTTATTTAAACAAAAGTAGGCTTTCTGAGTTAGAAGGTCTTTTGATATTTTGGGGCACTTGGAAGAACTAGCAGATCTAAAAAGGTTCATCTCAGAGCTCTGCCTGACTCATGTCATATAGTAATCCCAGATAAATTAATCTGATGAGCTGAACAATATTGTTGCTTCCAAGAAATAAGTGCATAATAAAAGCACCATCATCAATTAACTTTGCTGTCTTCTTCTTTCTTTGAACAAGATTTAATATTATCAGGAAAAATGGAAACAGCGGAAGAACCTCTTCACAGCCAAATTGTAAAACCTTGACCTTGTTGAAAACATTAGCTTAAGGTGTATTTTTTAAAGATTATTTTGGCCCATTTTTCCAAATAATTCTAATACATAATTTAAAGATGAGAGGCATTGCCTCAGAACAGTTCAGAAGCTTTCATACTTTGCTACTCTTCAAAGCCAAATTACTTCCATCCTCTTTCAGCAGTTCCTACCAGATATACACTCATCTCGCTATTTCAAGCAATCCTTATATCTTACTCTCTGCATTTTGCCTCCTCAAGTATTCAAGGCATCCCACCATTCTGCCATACCCAGAATGCGTTCCACTCTCCCAGGGCTCCCTTTCCCTACCAGTAATCCTAAATGCTTGACTTCTCCTTGATTTTTTTCCTTATTTAATTTGATAAAGACATTACTTGTGAAGCTATGGCTGTATTAAAAAAGATGACAGCAGCAGGAACACCGAGTCCTTTTTTCCTTCCTTTCTTATTTTTCTTTTTATCTCTTATTTTTATATCTAAATATAAATGTATGCCTAAATCTATTTTGATGCTTTAAAATTCATAATGTTTCTGAAATCAGCTCAGTGAAGCAGTCAAATTACTCATTACAGACAGAAGAAAAAAGTAATCTCATTGCCAGGCCTCTCTTCTTCAACCAACAATACACTGGTTTTGGTGTAAGCACATGTGAATGTCTACCAGATGAGAATAAAATAGTACATATGTTTCTCCACTGAATCTTACCCCTCAGCACTCCCATGAAAATAAATAAATAAATACAATTCATTTTACTCAATATTTTTTGTTAAAATCTGGTTTCTCCTTTTCTTTGACTTCTGTTTCCAGTTTTTGTGAAAAAAAAAAAAAAAAAAAAAAAAAAAAAAAAAAAAAAGCTGTCTTTTAGGGTGTATGAGATATGATATTATAAAAATATTTCATTTTTCATCTCTGCTTGACATGTAACTATTCATAATTCCTCGCCTAAAAAGAGTCTTTCCAAATGTGTACAATATGACTTTTGGGAAACACCACAGCTGGTGAAGTTTAAAGGTTTGGGAGCAAGAAATTTCTCTTTATATCATCTTTAGGTCATCCTGATTCTAGGCAGCTGTGAGGTCCATCCACTGGAGCACAACCTAATCTGTTTTGTGGCCAATGTTACCAAAGGATATATAGCCATGAGGCCTGTACCTCCAGACCCCACTGTGCTTCCTGTTGTAGGGAAATTTCATAGAATCATAGAATCATAGAATATCCTGAGTTGGAAGGGACCCTTAAGGATCATCAAGTCCAACTCTTGACACCGCACAGGTCTACCCAAAAGTTCAGACCATGTGACTAAGTGCACAGTCCAATCTCTTCTTAAATTCAGACAGGCTCGGTGCAGTGACCACTTCCCTGGGGAGCCTGTTCCAGTGTGCAACCACCCTCTCTGTGAAGAACCCCCTCCTGATGTCAAGCCTAAATTTCCCCTGCCTCAGCTATTTGTGTTGTAGGAAACTACTTTACATTTTCATAAAGTTCTTTTTAAACCTCTAATACCACAGCTTGGAGCCTTACCTGCCACTGGCCCTGGGCTCTAGAGGACAGACAATAAAAGGAAGTGACAGAAATTCTATGGGCCATCACTTCTAAAAGGAGCGATGTCTTATGAAATATAAGATGCACATAACTGAAAGCAATTGCTGCTATATTATCATGATGAAATATTGAAACAGAAAAGTTGCTTTTCAATATATGACATGATGTTTTACACATGGAAATTTATTTAAATGTCTGTCTGAAATGTGAGATTTTTTATTTTATTTTATTTTCTGTCTTTCCTTTATAGCACATTTTCACAGTTCTAAATTTTCTTGGTGTTAATTCTAACCTTCCTTGGTTTACACACACTAAAACTTCCACTTTAAGAAGCAGTCTAACAAACTTCTTTGCTAATTTAAAATAGCATTACATAATTGAGTAAATTATGAAGAATTTATTCACTTTCTTGGCAGAATTTCATCCAATCAATGTAATTAGCATTCAATATTTTGCAAGTGGAGCTGACCTCCAGTAACATGGCCATTTGCTGATCATGCAGTACTCCTACTTTCAGCTTCATCTAATTTCTAATTTCTGTATGCAGTCTTGTTATCCTGTCTTCCTTTTCTCTCTACACCTCTAAAACTATTTGATCAGTCTGCTGTTTTGTGGCCCATTGCTTGAATAATTTCTTTCAAAATGAAACAACTTTTTACTAAAAAAGGTTCAGGCTTATTTAGCTAGGTGGGTTACTCTGAGGTTGAACAATTGTTGGTACTCTCACTTTGTCTGGGATGTAGTTTTAAAGCCATTATGTCAGCTTTCACTTTGTAGTGAACTGATTTTATCTAGAAGTTAATTACATTGACAGTAGCCTGTTTTAACAAGCCTAAGATATCGATAAATCATTTCATTAGTGGCTGCACTTTTTCTGGTGCTTTATTGATACACTGTATCTGAAGTGATAAGTGAGCTAAAAAAAAAAAAAAAAAAAAAAAAAAAAAAAAAAAAAAAAAAAAACACTCTTTCTTCTAGCATTCTTTCATTTCCAATAATATCTTTTTTACAGAAAAGAAAGTAATGTTAATATAGAAGAACAAAAAATATATAGATTTTCACATGTCACTTCAGCTTTGCTATTCTTATTCCAAGTAGGTGGGCCTACTTGGCAGGGGGGTTGGACTAAAGGATCTCCAGAGGTCCCTTCCAACCTCAGCCATTCTGTGATTCTGTGATTCTATTTTGTGAATAAAGGAACACATGAGTCTGTGAATATGTACCTACAGAGAAAGAAAAGAAAAAAAAAAAAAAAGAGAGAGAGAGAAAAAAAGTGAAAAAGTGTAGACACATTCTATGAACACAAAAGTTGTGTGTTCATGCTGAATTTTCAAATACAGGTCAAAACCAATTCATTTCCATGCTCCTTATGTGGCTTGTAACTGAATAAATCTTTTAATATGGTTTACTACCAAGAAAAAAATAAAATAAAATAAAATAAAATAAAATAAAATAAAATAAAATAAAATAAAATAAAATAAAATAAAATAAAAGTAAAGTAAAGTAAAGTAAAGTAAAGTAAAGACAAAAAAAACTACAAATCTGAGTCCATCAAAGATCATTTCTTACCTAAGGCAAGAATGGAATAATATAATTTCTACCTTATGGATTCTAAGAATCCATGTGGTTACCATCTTTTAATGTGTAACAGATTCAAGTCTAGTGCCAAGAATGAGAAATAATACCATATCTAACAAAATACTAATTTCACAACATGAAAGCAGAAGCATGTAATATCTTTAGTTAAAGGCTGTTTTTAATGCAGTTTGCATACTGATTAGAAAAGAACACACTAAACTGCTTGAATTTAGGGTATAACCTTAAAAAGAAAACCAAATCTATTTTCTAAGCACAGCAGACATGAAGTTAAAATGATAAGAATCACTTGTCAAAGTGAATAAAACAGGTTCATATCTAACATTAGTTTTCACACTACATATAGTATTTCAAATTTTAGATAGTGCCTTAGCTGAAGCAGTAATATTTGTGCTGTGTATTTCATGTGCAAAGGGAACAATAAACATTCAGATACTTCATACCAGGCCAAGAGAAAGAGAAATGGCATGAATAAGACCAAAACATTCAGCAAGGTTCAAACATAGATTTCTCCATTGGCTTCACTGGGATGCAATTAGTTAATATCCAACATTAGACACTTAGAAATTAGGTACCTAGCTTAAGGGTTTAAACTCACCATAAGATCAATATAAGAGCTTCCAGAAAGTAACTTGCCCCATCCAAGAATCTATGAGAGGTAGGATGAAATAGTCAGCTCTCTCCATAGACAGCTAAGAGAAAGAAGACCACTACCTTATTCCTCAACTGGATGCCTCATGACAACAGTGTTTTTCTCAAACTTAGAAGCATGCTCAAAATCATGAACTGAGATGAACATTTTGTACCCTATATGACAAGATCACTTGGATATTTTTTCTATTAATTTATTATTTAACTATAAAAATAGGTGCCTGGAAGAACAAGAAAAGGAAAAATAGACCACAAGTAGCAATTTGTGATAAACATTTCAGGGTGATTAAAATGTGATGACAGTGTTATTTTCAGAGAAGATTCTATCACCATACACAGATGAGTTTCCAAGCTACCTTTACCATTGTGGGGAAATGGCACATCAGCATGGCATTTGATAGTTAGAGGCTGTTCTCAATGAGTGAAAGTGCTGCAGCTGAAAAGCTGTCCAGCCTGATGGAAGGAAACAAAGGTGAAGATGTAGAAAAAAATACATTAGTCTGCATCACAAGTGGCATTAGCTCAGATTATTGGTTTATTCAGATTAATGCAATGTTTTAATGTCCTTTCAATCCCACAACCATTTATGGCTACCAGTAAGATTAAATGGTATTTTCATTATGCCGCTACTGTATTTGTAACTGGTGATAGATCTACTCTCCTGTAGGTAAATGTTTCTAAATCTAACCACATGTACTGGGAAAGCATTGCCAAAGCTAAGGGGACCTGCACAACAATGAACGAGCAGGGTGTTTGCTTACCTATACAAGACATGACTTCAAAGCATGAGACATTGTGCCTGGGGATACATACTCAAAGAGTGGACTGAAGAACAATTAGTTCTGTAACAATGTGCATGAAGAATCACACTGCTGATTCTTGTGAGGTAACAACAAATTGGTATCAGTTAAATTCAGTTTTTAACAAAATAACAAATGGGAAAATTTGTCCTTACAGCAAATGTCTGAGAGTAGGATTTATTCCACTGGCAAGAAGATGGTTTAGCAGTTTATGGAGCAGAGGCCTTCTTTGCCTTGCCTCATTGGAAAAGGCAGTGGTATAGTACTTATCCTGACATCAGGAAGGATTTCCATCATCATTTTAAGCAAAAGACTAGGTCACTACATGTCAGGATTTTCAAGTAGATGAAAAGGTAAATCAAGGATTTACCCAAGTAGATGAAAGGAAGTGTATGGACTAAAAATCAAATCCTTTCTGTTTTTGCAGATATTTAAATGGGCCAAAATGAATGTGGTGGTTTATTCAGTGAAATCCCTTATCTAATTCATACAATACTTGTATTCTTTTAAAGAAGTTGCTGTTGCAAGGAAAATAAAATGAAACTTCCTGGATTTATTTCTTCTCTGCATTCTTCTACATAACTTGCTTTATGAATTCTTCTTTTGTATTTTACAACAGTAATGACTGACACACTCTGAGAAGGCATCAGTCGGCCTAATTTAAGCACCTAAAATTAGGCAGACAGGATCTCCCTCTAGAGGCTTTCAAAAATACCTACTTATTACCATTTTCTATACAGCGGCATTAGGTACTGCTTTTTTACTAGTAGAAAAATCAGGTGTGGAAAAAAAAAAGGGGGGGGGGGGGGTATTTATATGATAGGGATTAAATTCTACTCTTGGATATAAGAATGAGTGAACTCATTTTTTTTCTCAGCTATAGCAGTTTATTAAATACAACATTTTAAAATAGCTTTCTGAACATGGATTATGCTGGCTGCACAATTTCAACTTCTTTAACCTACTGTTTATAATGAAAAACACACTGATGCATCTTCACTTTTTTCCTACTATTTTCTACACAGCTCCTCAGATGTCTGCAGGAGTCCACTTAGGGAATGCTAAGTTAAGGCAATGATAAATGAGAGCACTGCAACCACAGAATCACATCACTGCTGAGGTAAGAACGGACCTCTAGAGATCCAGCTCCCAGATCAACACTTGGGGTATACCACTACTGACTGGTTTCCAGATGAAAGTCATGCTGCTGATCACAACCATTTCAGCCTGACTGTTCAGCCTGTTTTCAGTCCACCTCACTGTCTATTTTTCTAGCATGCACTTCACCCACTTGAGGATATTATGAGAGACACTGTCAAAAGCCTCGCTAAAGTTATGATAAACAACATTGACTTCTCTCCAATTCTCTACCAAGTCAGTAATTTCATCGTATATAGATAGGACAACTGACTCGTGGTGATTGACTTAGATGGATTGAACACTGGAACAGGCTTTCTAGACAGTTTGTGGAGATATTCAAAACCCATCTGGACATGGTCTTGTGCAGCTTGCTATTGAGAACCCTATTTTGAGCAGAACAGTTGGACTATATGATGCCCAGAGGTACATTATAATGTCAACTGTTCTGTGATTTTGCATTTCTCCTGGGTCACGTGACCCTGTTTTCACCTTTTGTATCTGTCTTTTCATGACTGAATTTTATCAAGACTTCCTCGTTCTTCTATGCAGGCTTCCTGTTACCTTGTTTGATTGGGATAAACCAGTCTTGATTTAGAAAACATGATGTTTGAAAAACAACACGTTCTCATGGACCCCTCCTTTCTCCAGGGTGTTATCTCACAAAATTCTTACAAATAGATCCCTAAGCAGGTCAAAGTCTCTCCTGAAGTCCAAGTTTGTGATTTTGAACTTTACTTTGTTCCCTCCTCTTAATATACTGAACCTCAACATTTCATGGCCACTGAGCCAACAGCCAACATGCCCAAGCAGTTCTTCCTTGCCTATAAGGACCGGGTCCAGCAGAATAGTTCCCTTAATCAACATCACTGTCACCTGTGTCATGAATTTATCACACCAATGCACTCCAGAAAATTCCTGAAACATTTGTGACCTGTTGTGATGGTCTTCCTGCAGATTTTTGATATTTTATGGTAAATTTCTTAATAATAATAATAATAATAATAATAATAATAATAATAATAATAATAATAATAATAATAATAAAAGAGCAAATTGAATCATCTCTTTGTTTCTGCAATGTTTTTTATAAGACTGTATACCTGGGTGATATGGAGTGTATTGCTTTTTTTACAGCCACTATTTCATACAGTGCTAGTTATCTTATATATTATGGTTAGTGCTAGTTATCTTATATATTATGGTTGTGCTGTTTTAGTAGTCTTTCTCGTTTGTTGTTATTGTTTTGGTTTGGTTTGGTTTATGCCTCTGTGTCACTGATTTTAAGGTTGTTTTTTTTTTTTGAAAAAAATAAGAACGACTTCCATTTAAAATCATATTCTCTCGCAAGCTATTTAGAAGGATAAGATTAACAAAATAAAGTTTATTTGATCTTGAATTTTAACCAGACAGTCTTCTTTTTGCTGTATGAATAGTTTAAGAGAAATCATAGTGTGGAGGATAAAGTATAGTCAAAAATATGTGTAATGACCACATTAATCATAAATCAGATTTGTATCAACCTAAATGAAGATCTTTCTTTTAACTTTTCTTATCAGAAAGATAATGACCTGAAAGGGTAAACTCACCTAATGTTTAAGCTAAAGAGAATATAATATTAGCTTCACAGTGCATTTAATCAAGAAATTAATCTTTGCAATATTTTGTGGACTAAGATATCTAGATGATTAAGCTAAGAAATAAATTAAATACAAACATGACCTGAAGATCAAAATGAAAAGCTATCAATCTCTTTATGACATGGACTTTACCAAAAGAGCATAAATAACAAAACATGGACAAATGTAAACAGACATGTAAATAGTTGAATGCAAACGTCCTTAAGAGTAGAGAATACTACTTTCTCCACAGGCTAGGATTCATCCAATAAACGAGACCTCCTGAAGTTTAAAGTGAGATTCTATTCAGAATAAAATCCTCTTAATATACAGCATGTGGTCATTTATGATGAGGTTCTTGTGCCTTTTTTAACCTGTCTGGGTACCTCTATAAAACCGTTCAATTGTGGAAAAGTATGAAATGCCACTTAAACTAATTTGTGCATATCTTAATATTAGGTATGATCATCTATTTTTTTAACATTCTCTTCAAGGCAAGAGAACAGTTAACAATGTTGACAACTAAGTATCATGCTCATAATTTCATAACATCTCACTTAAATGAACACAATTTTCTTCCTGCTAAATGGTGTTGCCCCATGCATGAGTAAAGCATTTATACTGGACTCACCTTTTCAAAGACTTTTTTGTAAACTTAAGATCTGGAGATATTTTATTGTAATGAAATCATAGAATAGAAATGAGAAGGCATTGTTTAAATTGGAAAGACTGATGTGAAGAACCTGAAATCATTTATTGGTAATCAAGAGGTTTCAGTTTTACAGTTTACTGAGAAAATCTTCTCCAGTGATAGGTTTCTTTCTATGGGAGCCTGTTTGGAAGTAGGGGAGGCACATCATACTGTTATTCATTCAGGATTTTACAGACTTCTGGGCGAAAACTCTAGGGGAAAAAATAAAATAAAAAAAATAAAAAAATCAGAGAGGATGCATTCCTCACAGTTTTCTGTGTGGAATCACACAATAGATGCATGAGGACTGGACAGATGAGCTGAGCTGGTCTCTGGGACGTATTAATTAAACTGCATGACCACCTCTGTTTTTGACACACCATATAGATGTAAAAACTCAAAGTATATGTTGAATATTACGTCCTCATCAGAGATTGCTCTTCCACGGGAATTTTAAGTTCCAGTACCTCAGATATATAGGACAAAATTGGCAGTAAGGCTATGCTTCCAGCAGTAGAGGATCTGGAAAAATTCCCAAAAAGATTCCAAAATTATAAAGAATTTCACTCCAGAAATCTGAATTTTAGATATGACAGTACCAGCTCTACGATCTACGAGGGAAATCAAAAGCTTCCTTGTAAACATGCAAGCACAGCAAAGCAAAATTGAGTCTCTGTACTACCTTGTTTAACACTAAAAAGCCAAATGTTAAATGTACCAGAGATTTACAACCATCACACATGTAAGTTATCAGGCTCTTGAACAAGAACAGTGGGTTTTAGCATAGTAATCGGACACTTGATCTTACTATTTCCTATTGTGAGTAAGGAAGATAAAGAACTGAACAAAACTGTAATAGAATATGACTTCTGCAGTATGTAGTTAGAAATTATTTTAATAGCAATTCTTCTTGCAAATGAATAACAACTAAAAATATTCTTACACTACTTATAAAACACAATATAAAGAAGTTTTTTATTATTTTTTTTAATATATTTATTTGATTGATTTTTATTCAGTGATATGAATTGGGCCATATATAATGCCTTAGGGTGGAATTCACCTGATATAGGGTAAAATAACTCCAGTACACATTCAACAGCACCATCACCCTAAGATATTTAAATGGTATGAGCACTCTTTCTATTGATGATTTAGGGCATTTATATAGCTAGCTTTGATGTAGATTCCTACATTTGGTTAGAGGTATCACCTTAGACTGTGACAAGCTAATTGGCAATAAATGCCTTAAAACATTCTTTTGAATCACCAAAGCATACTCTTAGATGTCTGCTGAACATTATAAATACTTTCTCTGAGGGTTTTCCCTTAACTACCAGGTGTGCAGTAGATCAACTCAACTAGGAAGTGACTGTGTGCTTTAAAACTAGAACCTTTACTAAATTTCTTCATGCAGCAGTTTATTGCTAACATTTTATTTCCTGAGACATATACAAATTAAACTGTTAGTACATTCTGTGATTATCTAGGAAATATTCCTTATACATAAGTAGAAACTGAACAAACAAACAAACAAAAAAAATAGATATTATAATAAGACATTAGCAAGACTGATTACATATAGGACCTTCAGTAGTACTGCTCGTCATAGATATACATGATAGTAAGAATATAAACAGACTTTTTAACCAAGCTGGGCTTTTAATAAGCTTGGGATATTCAAATAAATATATTATTTCATACCCTAATCCTGGGCTTAATTTCCACTAAGTTATTCACATATTTTTTGCTTAAGGCAGATGATCTTTACCTAGTGATTGAGCATATTGTTTTGTCTGAAAGGTAAAGACCTAACTATTTCTTATGTAAGATATTAATATATATATATATATATATGAATATATATATGAATATATATATATATATATGAATGAAAGATATCTAAGATATGCCTTTCTTGAAGACACTGCCTGGTGAGAATTTATCATATATTCATTTCTTGACACAGCTGTCTCCACAAATGACATGTGGCACATCCTGTTGACCCTGACTCTCGTGGCTATGCCGAAACCTTTAAATGGGAGAACTGAGTAAAGCTACTTAGAATCATAGAATGGCTTGGCTTGGAAGGGACCTTAAAGATCATCTAGTTCCAACACCCCTGCCATAGGCAGGGATGTCACCAACTAGATCAGGTTGCCCAGGGTCTCATCCAGCCTGGAATGCCTCCAGGTATGGGACATCCACGACCCCTCTGGGCATGTTGTTCCAGTGCCTCACCACTCTCAGAGTGAAGAATTTCCTCCTAACAACTAATCTAAATCTCCCCTCGTTTAGTTTTAAACCTTTCCCCTTTGTCCTGTCATTATCTGACTGAGAAAAAATCTCTCTCCGTCTGTTTAGAAGCCCTCTTTAAGTATTGAAAAGCTTCAGTGAGGTCACCCTGGGGCCTTCTCTTCCTCAGGCTGAACAACCCCATCTCTCTCAGCCTTTCTTCATAGGAGAGCTGCTCCAGCCCTCTAATCATCCTCATGGCTCTCCTCTGGAGCTGTTCTAACAGCCCCACATCCTTCATGAGCCAGAGGCCCCAGACCTGGATGCCTGGAGAGCCAACTCCAAGTTGGCTCTTATAAGGGCAGAACAGAGGGAGACAATCCCCTTCCTCAACCCGCTGGCTACACCTCTGTTGATGCAGCCGAGGACGCAGTTGGCCTTCTGGGCTGCAAGTGCGCACTGCTGGCTCATGTCAAGCTTTTCATACAGCAGAATTCCCAAGTCTTTCTCTGCAGAGCAGTTCTCAATAAGTTCTTCTCCCAGTCTCTGCTCATGTCTGGGATTGTCCTGACCCAGGTGCAGCACCTTGCACTTGGACTTGTTGAACCTCATTACATTCATGTTCACCCAGTTCTCAAGTTTGCCCAGGTCCCTTTGGATGGCATCCTTTCCTTCTGTTGTATTAACCACACCATTCAGATTGGTGTCATCTGTACACATGCTGAGGGTGCACTTGAACCCACTGTCTGTTGTTGATAAAGATATTAAACAGTATCCCTGAAGGACAACACTCATCACTGGCTTCCACCTGGACATAGATTGACCACCAATCTTTGGGCGGCCTCCAAGCCAACTACTTATCCACTGAATGGTCCACCCATCAAGCCCATCTCTCTCCAATGTGGAGATCGGGATATCATGTGGGACCACATCAAAGGCTCAGTAGGGGCCAGGTAGATTGACATCTGTCAGTCTTCCCTTGTTGAGTAATGCAGTCACTCCATTGTAGAAGGCCATCAGATTGGTCAAGCACAATTTGTCCTTGGTGAAGCCATGCTGGCTGCCTTGGATCACCTCTTTGTCTTCTATGTGCCTTGACATTGCTTCCAAGAGGATCTTTTCTATGATCTTCCTAGACAGAGAGGTGAAGCTCATTGGTCTGTAGTTCCCTGGATCCTCCTTTTTACCCTTTTTAAAAATGGGAGTAATATTTCCCTTTTTCCAGTCAGCAGGGACTTCACGTCACCACCAGGACTTTTCAAATACGATAGAGAGAGGCTTGGCAAATACATCAGCTAATCCCTTCAGGACACTGAGATGTATGTCACCAGGCTCCATAGATTTGAACTTGTTCAGTTTCATCAGGTATTCTTGAACCTTCTCTTCATCTACAGTGGGAGGGGCTTTGCTCCCCTAGCCCTCATCATCAGGTTCAGGGAAATGGGAGACATGGAAAACCTGATTGGCAAGACTGAGGCAAAGAAGTTGTTGAGTACCTCACCCTTCTCCATGTTTGTTGTTACTCGGTCACGGTTCTCATCCATCAGAGGGGGTACACTCTCCTTGGCCTTTCTTTTCTGAGCAATGTACGTATAGAATTCCTTCTTGCTACTGTTTGCATCCCTTGCCAATCTCTGTTTCATCTGTGCCTTGGCTTTTCTGATCCCATCCCTGCAAATCCAAACATCATCCCTATACTCTTCCCAGGTCACATGTCCCTACTTCCACTGCCTGTGCACTTCCTTCTTGCACCTCAGTTTGATGAACAGGTCCTTGTTCATCCATCCCAGTTTTCTGCCCTCCTTGCTTGTTTTCTTACATATCTTTGAGGAAAACATCCTTACAGAATTGCCAGTTCTGTTCAGCCCCTTTGTCCCTGAGGACCATGTTCCAGGAGATTTCATGCATTGCTTGAGAGATGTTTATCTGAATTTCCAGGTTTCCTGAAACAAGATGACTAGGGCTCTAGATTTCTAGCATCCACTAAGGTATTCACTTCTCCTAATCTAGGCTTCTGAAAGCAAAGTGTCAAGTCAAAAAATAAAAATAAAAAATCTCCAAACCTCCAGAGAATCATTCTTACACTAATATATCTGTTTAATTTAAATACGATGCTCCAAATTTACAAATGCATCTGTTTCCAATGATTATGGAGAGAGTCAACAGAGGTGTCTTCTTATATGCCTGAATGGCATATAGGAAAAGAGATATGAAAAGAATTCCACTCTGTGGGTTCTCCCCCTTTACTGTACTTCACATTGAATACCCTGCTATCAACAAGATCTTTTTTCATATTACATGAGTGCTGATTGCACTGAGTAGTGCATTAGCTTGTGAGAAACAATATTAGCAACAATCAAAGTAAGCAACATCTCAGTCATACCTTAACTATTTCTAAGCACGGGTGTGACTTTGCCCATATAAAACCATATCTTTAAAATCAAAATTAGTAGGTTCAGGATAATTTATTTGAAAAAAAAAAAATAGGAAGGAACAAGTAAATAAAATCAGGTCTCTAGAAAAATGATTTTTAGCTACCAAGTTTCAGGCTATCTAGATATTTATTCTGTGTATTTTTGCCAAGTGACTACTCATGCATGTGAACCCTCACTGACACGTTTTGTGTTAAGCTCATAACAACAAAGACGTGTTTCAAAGTTAACCAAGAATAATATCATATTTTCAAATGATGACAGAAATGCCATCTTATATCCCTTTTTAAGGCCTCTGCAACTTAGCATGTGCAGCATTTTTCTTTAAAACAGTTACTCTGGTGAAACATTACCTTTAATATGATCATTTGGGTATTACTGCTATGGATATTTAAGGTTCAGAAATGTGCCATATTCATTAATTTGTGCTGTGACAGAAAGCAGCCATGCAGCATCAGGAATAAGAGTTCCTTTGGAATGGCAAAAGAATATTAAGTACAAGTTGAAATTAAATTGTCTATTATGGTTTAATGTACTTATTCTCTCTGTTTTTCACAAAGATGTAGATTAAGTCAGGAGAATCTGCAAAGAGAAAACATAATCTTTTGCTAAAGATTTGCCTTGCAGAGCACAATTTCTAAAACTGCTTAACTGCTTTTGAGAGATTTGGATAAATCTGAAGAGGGCAAGTAGGCAGAAATGTTAATAATTAAATAAATCTCATTCATACTTATATGGGTGTCAGGAATTAGACAGAAACAGTTAAAGACTTGTAAAAACTGGGTAGTTCTCTGTCAGCAATCTGTCAGACTGCAAAGCTAAAACAGCACGTCCAAGTATTCTGGAAGATTAACTAACTAGCGACCTTGAATTTTGCCTTTAACAAAAGCAACACCATTATTTCATTTTTAAAATCTTGTCTTATGAAGTAAGGTGTTGTCATCCTACCGTAACTTGGCTGGATGAAGAGAAGAAATGGATGAAAGCAAAGATATTGCAATCATGTTAAATCAAGTGAAACATTTTAAAAACTATAATAGAGTCTATTCTACTTGGGTTTTGTCTGTGCAGATGTTCTCCAGTGCTCTTATGTCTCCTATATGTGATCACTTAGCTCAAAGTCCATTCTGATATCATCAGAACAAGTAAAAGCTATCAACCCAAACTGCATGGACTCGAGTAGTATTTTTGCATTCTTTAAGATCACATGGAGCCATTCCCACCAGGACAACACATATAAGTACAATAGCCATGAATGCACAGTTAACTGAAAGGTTTTCATCACTTCATATACTTTCTAACTGAAATGGTGTGGATACAAAATAAATAGCATGAAGATGAAGTGCACTGACTTTAGGGTCAAATAATTATACATATGCATTATATAACACTTTATATGGTGCAATTACCTGAAATAGATTTGTTGACACTGCTGAACCATTCCATGCTTTGGCTTCCTCAGAGCATGTATCTTTTTGTATGCTGCTCAATTTAAAGGTTTAGAGTTCTCCTTTTTCCATATGCTGGCATTTTCATAGTTACACAGAGACTCACAGGTTAATGGATCAGCTATATCCATGTAGTTTCTGCTGCTTCTGTCATTACTTGTATGACTGAGCATTTTCTCGTTGGATTTTACCTTCCTACCCTTGTGTTAGATTCTCACCAAATAACTATGAACACAGGGTTGGCAAATTCCTTGGAGGTAAATTTATTTGTATCAGCAGAGGTGTAAATTCACCTTATTGCTGCCTCTTGTTGAAGTATGAAGTTTCAGTTTAGTTTTGTTTTGTTTAAAAAAAATGATTTGGATTTGTACTTCAGCCACTGTAATCATTTTCCATTACTCAATGTGCATCCACACAAATGCTCCATTATCCTCTGAAAGGATTGCTATTGGTCACCTGTTGCTTGGTGGGTAATGTCATGGGAAATTGCTTCTTCCGTTGCCTGTCTGTGCTTCTGGTGGTTTATTCACAGTCAATAGTTCCAACGCATTTACTTCAGCCACTGTGTTGACTTTTGTTTTTCTTAGGGGTATGCATATATCAATTTCTTGTTAAGTCGTGGCTGGAAGATGCAATACCACTTTTTGTTTACTAGGCTTTTCCACTTGCACCAGCTGCTATGAAACAGTGCAGAAATCCTGCTTAAAAGTTCTCCAATTATGCTTCATTATTTTATACCATTTTCAACAGCTGGATGCTTGATTACATGCACTACAGAGCAGAAGTCTTTTCTCTCTTTTGGCAAGTATGCAGCTGCAAATCTTGTGGCTTTAGAATAGTATCCTAGAACACATTAATCATCCTTCTGAAGATTCCTATCAGCAATAGCAATGGAAAATAGCTGAGAATGAGCTATTCAACAAGTACATGATCGATTACATATGTACTTTGAATATTATAATTTGCGACACAAATAACTGTACTGCTAGAAAGCAGCTAATATTTTGAATTAAATAAATGAATAAGTACTGATTATTGAATGTTCATCATTGCAACTATTTTTAATAACAGAATTAAAATGATTAATTTTACAGAAACCAATCTCAAAATAGACAAGTCTTTAAAGAAAGAAAAATACATGTTCACATAAAAAGCATTTCTTTATTTGTAGGACCTGAGAGTAAGATTTCAATAAGGTTTATATTTACTTGATTATTATTTTTCTTGCAATTTATTTCAATATAGTCACATACCTATTAAAATATTACAATAAATTTTAGTTCTGATAAATAACATTAATAACTACTCAAAATATCAAATGATTATTTTATTCTTAAGAGCTGCATGAAACGTCAAAAAATGTAAAAGACAAAGTACTCCTCATTTTTATAATTTATCATCCATCAACTCCATGGAATTTACACAGTTTTTCCTGTTACCTAAAGGGATGGGTTAAGGTGGCATTAGAGGTGACCCGTATGATTTATTTGACTCAGACATTTTCTTTGCTGTCATAGTTGGACACAAAAATCTGTGCCTACCAGAGCACCACAAACACAGTTGGTCAGCTGGTGCCTTGGGCAAATTATCAATATGTAGGCTGCATATGCCACACTATAAACGTTGCACAGCTTTCGTTTCACAGAGGGAAATTGCATGTAAGGATTCTTTAGTATTTGCCTGTCATGATGAAAGCTGGCATGCCTCGAGCACCTGGGGAAATTCAAAGATTTCTTCATTCACCTGTTCTCCCAAGTGGGGATGCCCATTGAGTGGAAGTTAGGATCTGTAACAGATCCTAACATTGTGTGAGTAGAAAACAGAGAGCTCTCTTCCTTTAACACTCTTCCATGCACCCTATTTTTTCATCCATGCAAACTATTTACCATTCTCAGCAGGTCCTCCTATCGAATTCCATACATCTGCCTCCAAAGACAGATATGAACTCTTAGCATTCTTCTGGATAGATCTTTGTATAATACTGTAGTCAGAAGAAATATCAAAGAACAACCTTATTGCCAAGAGTTCTGTGACAGTTGTACCTTTGAGGCAGTCCCAAAGATGCAGCAACTGCATCATTGGCTCACTGATGAAAGTAGAAGACTATTCGGTAGTTTGAGATGATGTTATAATATTCATATCATATTTTTATCACAAGAACAAATGTCTAAGCAAAGTCTGCTACTCTTCCCTTCTCCCCTGACAAAAAATAAATAAATAAAATTACATTAAAATTAAATTTGATGCAGATAAATCACAAATCTGAGGATAATCACTGAAAAGAAAGCTGGAAACAATTTGTGACAAAAATGATGTTATTCAGAAAATTTAATCAGTAAAATGTGAAATCAAGAGGACCACCTACAAATGCACTATCTGGAGACCTGATGGAATTACTTATTATCCTCTGTGGCAAATATAAGAACTCAAAATGGTAAAATCGAGATTATGAAAAAGACTACAGTACCCCAATAGAGCATCTTGCAATCAATACCTGGTAAATTTCATAAAAATATATCCAAACCATGTTAAAGGCAAAGAAGTTTACAAATAGAGAGAAAATGAAGAGGTTTTAGAGGAGGGAGGGAGGGAGGGAGGGAGGGAGGGAGGGAGGGAGGGAAGGAAGGAAGGAAGGAAGGAAGGAAGGAAGGAAGGAAGGAAGGAAGGAAGGAAGGAAGGAAGGAAGGAAGGAAAAATATTTAAGTTTGTGTGAATAAACAGAGAGAAGGAAAAGAACAAGATCTGTGGGAGAGAATATAAAAAAGGGGTCGTATATCCCACTGAATACCTCTGGTCAGATGTCATAATTCTTTACTGACTTTTTCTTTCCTACATCTCAAAAGGAATTGGAACTTAGAACTACTTTACCAACAACTACCTTCTTTTTTAAAAAAAATGGAATATTGCTGCATTAAATTTTAAGTGATTTATTGTTAAAATTTAAAATGATAATTGGTTTAGTAATAGTGGGATTACAGAAAAATAAAGTTTGTTTATTAAGTAATTTCCAGATGTTAGGGAAGACACAAGGCAGAAAATGCACAGAATGAAAGGGAATAACTGCTCAAAGGAAAGGATAATAACATTTTTTAAGACAAATACTGTCTACATATTTGCTGTTCCCAGTCCATTTACATCACTGATTATTGATTACTTTATTAAGGAAGGAGACTTATGACGAGCAATATGAATAAGTAAGCAGAGGAAAGGTGTCTGTATAAGGCATTGCCTGTTGGAGTATGGAGTATTCTTGACTCTGTATGTTCACTGTACCTTGCTGAAAATAAGTATAGTATAAATAATAAAGCAAGAAATGAATTAAAAGAGTTGATGGCTAAAATAAACTGGTCTAAGTAAAATGACTTGTTTCACTAGTAAGGATAATCAAATGCAAATCTGATTTTGTGAGTAGTTACCAAACAGATAGAGAAGGAACTGGACAGCCTGATATGACCAAAAATCTTGTGTTCTTGAGATTCCATTGCAGGGAGGGGAAAATTAAACATGAGTCACTCAAAAATAATTTTCAGGAGTGAACAGAACATTCACGTTATTATACAGTAATCACCAAAGTTCATTAAAAAGATTTTGCATCATGTCTCCTCACACAACGTATAGGAGACAATCTTCTTCAGGACTAAAAGTAGATCCCTAGCCAAACTGCCACATTCTATGAACTATTATAATAGCACCTAAAATGAATAATATATCATATACAATGAACTTCATGTAAACATTAACATATTTTCATCACTTTGTGATTGACTTAATGTAATGTACTACCAGAGCACTAAGGAAAAACATTAATTTTGTGATTTCCCTGTGTCACTGGAATTTAATCAAAGAACCATGATCTTTGCAGGGATATACAGATGATGGAGTAAGGTAAGCAGGTGGCAAAAGCCATGAAACATTTGAGTACTGAGCTCGTCTCCTAGAGGAATAAACTATATCATGACGTTTAATTCCCTTGTCTACTATGGATGATCCTTTAATACATAGGAACATATTATTAGGCTTCACATATCTGCCTGCTTGTCCAGCTTCAAATTTAAACCTATTATTTTAACTATAAAGAAATTTTGTGCCACAGTTGATTTTGGAGAATGACATAGCATAGTGTTACAATGCAGTAACTGCATTTCAAAAGGAACCTTTTACTGTTGGTAAGAGTATTAATCATTAATAAGATGTGAGGATGAGTAACACAATAAGCCAAATCAGTTTCATAGCTGTTTGCTAATATTGATGACCCAATTACAGGTGAAAAGGGAAAGCATTTTTAAAATGTTTTTGAATATGTTTTTATCACTTAATATTTAATGTGTTATGAATATAAAACATCACTTTAAAGAAGAATATATGGAAGAGCTGCTGTAGCTGGAAGAAGATTTTAATTGCCATGCTTCATTTTTGTTTGTACTCCAAAGAACTTTTAACTGTACTTAAGGATCAGCATCTGCAAGAGCAGCAATAAGGGTGAATTTCACAAAAGGCAATTAATGATTGGAAAAATTAGACCCCACCTTTCTACCAAAGTCGCATTTGATGTTCTGGTAGTGATGCTGGAAAGTGCAGAGTATCAAATCCATTAGGGATCAATCTATTTCATTCTGCCCTGTCTTTTATAGGGCAGACATTGTTGAACAAATACACCAGTCACTAAATGTATGGCAGTGTGAGACAAGTGCCAAGACTTCAGTGTTATCATTACCAGAATTCAAGGGGTTTTGCAGTAGGCTTCCTTGGAAAAAAATAGGAAATAAATAAATAAAGATCAGAGCACACTGATAAAAAAAAAAAAAAAAATCCCCACAGAGACATGCAAAGATCTTATTAAGGAAAATACGCACAGAATAGTAAGAGATACTCTGATTTATGTTTCTGAAAATGTATTAATGGAATATACTGGTGGAGCAGCAATACATGAAAACAAAATTGTATTGCATTAAACCAAGGAAAAGAGTGAAAGTTCTTCATCTAAAAGCAAAATGCTTGAATAAACTTTCTCTGAGATTAAACTTCTTCAAAATTTATAATGGGAAATTGCAGATGTAAGATGTCATGGATAGTATAAAAAAATGATGTATTAAAAATCAATTGCTGTCATGTTCATCTGGGTTACCTTTTTAGCAAGATCAGACAGTTAATTCAGATGTCAGTACATTTGCTTCATCATTTGATGTGACCCATCTACTTCCCTGGAATATAGAAACAGATAATTTTGTGAATGAAAAAGGAATCACTTTGGAAATACAGAAATGCTTACAAAGTACTTACAAAGCACAGGGAGTATCAAATCACCTACATGTAGAAGGTCGACGTTCACTTTTTTGAAAATTCATTTCAATATGCCTTGTTCTGAAAATTTTCCCTTTAGCTCAAGACTATAGTGTTGTAACCTCAGTAATATTACTCTAATTCTTGTTTGAATCAGTGTCTTTTAATATCCTTGGATATGGGGCTGACAGGATAGAGCACTGCCATCCTGGGTCTGTCCCACCACCTCTAGCCAGGGAGCATGTGGGGCAGTCAGTCCTCAGATCCCCAGGGGACGGGTGTTGCTCTGGCAAGCAACCATCTCAGAAGGGGGAATGTACTCTGGGCCATTACACAAACATCCAAGGTTGGGACTTGGGCATTACAGGCCAGCAGCAGCAGGTAAGCACGTCTGGGAGAAGAAAGCAAGTTTGCACTGCTCTAGGTGGAGCAGGAGCCACCACACAGGGGCCACCTGCCTCCCAAAGTACCCATACACACATTTGCTGCTGCTCCATATCTTCCTGACTTGCATGCAACTTTCCAATAAGTTTTGCTTTATGGCCCTGTTTCTTTTATTCCCAGTCCTAACAATGCCTTTCACATTCTTCAGAATCACAGTACTGCTATACAGAAATTTCTGTTGGGCTAGATTATAAATATATAGAGCTTCATTGAGAATATATGCAACAATGTTCATAAATTAGTGGTCTTAATAAAATTGTTATCACTAATACTGCTTCCTAATACTTTGTAGTCTCCAGAGATTAAGAGAGAATCTGCTCTTCCAGGGAATAGAGGCAGAAGTAGAATTTGAGATTCTACAAATGCATGCCATAGTTTTAAGTAGATTGGAATAATGTTGAATTATGGATATGTTTGCTATGAGTATTAAATACTTAATAGTTGTTGCTGCCTTCAGCTAAACAAGCCAAATAACAGAAAAGGTTAACTATTTACATAGCTTAACACTATGTGTGTAACACATTCCAGATGTATTATGTGTTTCAGCTGTGAGAAAAATAAGACAATGAGAGAGAAGAAATGTCGTTTTAAAAATGTCAAGGCCAAAGCAGTGAGTGCATATAGAGCTACCACATAGCGAAGGAGAGCTTACAGCAACAGTAAATGACACCTTGATGAGTGGCTAGACCCTTACTCTTCAGAACTAGAGAACAGTATACAGTCCCATAAATGTGAAAATCTAGAAAAACTGGCATCTTTTACAAGCTAGTTTTCTTACCTTATGGCTGATAGCTAAATTAAGTCAGACTGTTGTGGGAAAACTTTAACTCCCCAGTGCACAACTGAATTTAGGATTTTCCATTACTGTAAATGATGTAACACATAGCTGCAGAGGTGAAATACATGAAGCTGGGGGGGAAAAAAATGCATCAACAGGTATTGAATGTTAATGTAGCATAAGTAAGAAGTAAACCTAAATTTGATGGTGTGAATTGTATAAAGTAGTACTGTCTTTTTCTACACTTTGATGAAAGAACAGGTACTGGAAAGTCCCAAGCTTACTTCTCATCCATATGGCTGATCTCAAATGCTCAACAGATACTCCGTGTAGCATCTCAGGTGGTCAGTGTAGTTGCTTTCTGATTCATACAGTGTGTCTGAGGCCACACAGATTTTAGAAAGGATGTTCTGACATGCCAGAGAGTGCAATATGGAACTTAAGTAAAACATGTTCCTGGTTACCACTAATAGAGATAGCTTATGTTATAAATGAGGTCTCAACTCAATCTGAATTTTGTACTATTTATAAAACAAATATTTCTAAAAGGTATAAAAGGCAAGTAAACAGCGCTGGGTGTGCGGGGAGTCTACACTCCACCAACATGCACACACGAACATCAAACATTCTAACTATACAGAACATTGCTTTACATACTAAATGCAAGCATGCCTATATATACATACAATCAGGAAAGGTAACAAACAGTCCTTTAAGTTCCATAACTTACTAAAATTGAGTACCCCTACACATATTCATGATCAGAAAAGGTAACAAACAATCCTTTAAGTTCCATGACTTAACAGTCTCCATTTGCCATTCCGTTTCCTGATTACTAACAAGTCTCCATTTTCCACTCCTTTTGAACAATATGTCTCGCTTAAGTTGTCGAGCAACTCGGTCTTCAGGCCTTATGTATCCTGTTCTTCCCGGATCGACGAAAAGCATATCCATCTCCTTTTCAAGGCCAATAGGGCCTGGGTCAAAAGGCACGTCCAGGTCAACAGGGGGCGCAACAGCAAAAGCCTTCGATGGCTGTAGCAGCAGAGGGGCCGATGGCGTACCAGTCGGAGCAGTAAAGGAGCCCGCAGCTCCCTCACTATCTGGCAAGCTACACGTTTATGATTGTGGCTCCACATGGCTCTTTAAGGCCTCAGAGATTGCTCGCCAGGTGCCGAGCAATCCCACTGCAATCTTGTCGTTTTTAGTTGCAGAGTCCCACACCTTGACCTCAGTTTGGTCCCATATTTCAGGCTCATAAACTGTCTGATTGTTAATAAGGAGAATAAGCTGTAGGGTTACCAGGACAGTCTTTGTTCCTAAGGACGTATGATTCCCCATAATGTGCAACTGCTTACCAGCGAGGGGCAGTTGTGCGCGCAGGTCCGCTTCTCTCAGCTTGAGCTTCTCTCCAGCTCTGGTGCGCCTGTTTCCAGCGATTTCCAGTACGAGCTTCTTTGAGCAGTTTGCTGAGTTTGGCCGAACCTATTTGCATGAGGCAATCAAAGTGCCTGTTCCCGTCCTGGTCTCCATTCTGCCAGTCTGCTCCTCTTCACTTCTTTTTCCTGCTTCTTTATTGATGACGTAACTTCATCCTGTTGCCTTTTTTTTTTTTTTCTTCTTGAGGACAGGTTCCCCTCTTATACCCTTCTCTCCACAGCAGTTCTTTTCAAAACAACTTTTCATTGGTCAAACAACGTTGAATGTAACAACAGCAAACACCCAGAAACATCCATGCCTTAACGGCGGGAGAACAAGAAACCAGGTGGAGAACAAGAAACCTGAGACTGCAGGGAGTCTCCTGAATCACCCTTCTTTGTTTCCTCTAAACTCTTTTATATTCCTGATGGCCTCGTCGTTAAGAGTCTATCTCAGTCACGGGGTTTTCCAACCCCCATGGCCACATTCCCAAATCTCCCCCTTCCTTATTAATATCAACCTCGACACGAATTACCACTCCGTATGTAACACTTCTAAGGACAAAATGCAATGGAGATGTCAAGCTCTATTCTGCTTTCTCCTGCTGGCCTGCCAGTGAGCAGGCTGGGGGAGCACAAGAAGCTGGGAGGGAACACAGTGAGGACATATGACCCAAACCAGCCTAAAGGGAAAGTCTATACCATATGACATCATGCTCAGAAATAATAGCTGGAGTAAAGAAGGAGGAGGAATAGTGATGTTTGGAGTGATTATGTTTGTTCTCCCAAGAAAGCATTATGCACGATGGGCCCTGCTTTTCAGGAACATCCTCCTGCTGATAGGAAGTAGTGAATTAGTTCTTTGTTTTGCTTCTTGTGCATGCAGCTTTTGCTTTAGCTAGTAAACTGTTTTTATCTCAACCCACAAGATTTTGCAGTTTCACCTTTCTGATTCTCTCCCCAACCACACTGTGGGGGAGTGAGCGAGTGGCTGGGTGGTGCTGAGCTGTCTACCGAGGTTAAACCACAACATGAGGCCTACAAGTCACCCTAATCTCTCCCTGGTGCCAGTGGGAAGACATATGAATTTCCAGAACCCATATAAGATCTCACTGAACAGAAATAATTTTATAGTATCTTTATTTACAGAATCCTCAATATCAACTTGTGCAGATTCCCGTTTCTTCAATGGGAAAAAAAAAAAAAAAAAAAAGGTGAGAAATGCATATTTAGAATTCATGGAAATTGTAAATACAGTGCTACTCATCAGATATCTAGGCTCATTGCCCAGGCTCCCTGGGCAAGTGACCAACTGGGAGCTGTACAAAAATTAAACTAGTCTGCTCGTGGTTTGTTCTGTTTTTTTTTTTTTTTCTTGATTAGTATAAATGACTGCAACATATATTTGCCAATCCCTATACTTTTTATTGGAAATTTATTAGTAAATAAAAAGTGTTAAAAGTGTTTTCCACTTTGGATATGTTATTTTCACAGTGCTTTTGAAAGTGTTTTTCACTGCATGTAGTTTTTATTTAGCTCTCATTGTAAGACTTTAAGGAACCATCATTTATGGCTTTCAGAAAGTTCACATGCAAAAAGTGCATTTTGTTCTGCTTGGAAAGTAATTGTCGAATTTGGTCCTGGATGACATTTTCACATATTCGCTCCAGGTTAAATGTACCATTGCCACATTAAAATCTGAACACATTTCACAGCAAAATACCTCCTTCTGTCTGTGAAAATCAGCCTCTGTGTTTGAAGAAGACACCAAGTCACCTGGAAAACTTTAAAAAAATATATTTTATCAAATATAGGTACACTGATATTTTGTGTGCAGTGAATACTTCTATATTGCCAGTTGTAATGCTACTCTCTATATAACTGCTGGTTTTGCTAGTTCTGAATCTCTTCCAAGATGAACTTTGATGTCAGTCTGTACTAATAGTCTTTGTCTTATGCTGAAACACTTCGATCTTCTGTTTGAGCATAAAATCAAGAGGAGAAGGACAGCTTTTCACAAGGAAACCAGAATATAAAGGGGAGACAAAAGCAGCTCCATAACCTGTCTCCCAGTTGCTGTTTCCCTTGCTAAGGTGAGGGTCCTAAACTTGCATAAGAATGAAATACAAAATATGAGGCAAGGGTGATTCAAATATTAAACAGAATTATATTCTGTGTGATGAACAACATAAAGGACTGTGAAGTGATTATTACATGCCTGTTTTTCTGTTTTTGTTTTTGTTCTTCGTTTTTTTATGTTTTTTTTTTTTTTTTTTTTTGGAAACTGTGTAAAGCCAGTATATTTTGTAACTGTATGAATGTAGCATATTGAGGGCTGGATTTACTATTTCATAATTCCTGCAATTTCAAAGAATAAAAGAAGCCAAAGAAAAATGGTCAGGTGTCATTCATACTCTTGTTTGAATTGACAGTACCAATAAAATAAGTAGCATACGATTAGTTCCTTTGCAACTTGAAAAAGAAAATGTTACATAATCTGTCTTCCTAACCATGAAATCCATCTGACTTTTTAATTGTCTCCCTAAAGAAGTTGTTAAAATTCTTTGCATTCACTTAAATCAAAACAAAATACATTGAAGACACAGTCAAGAAAAAAATGGATTATCTACTGCACCTATTCCATCTGAAGTACCCAGCAAAAGAAACCAAATGGGCAGAAGCTTGATGCAGGTAATGCACAATGCAATCGAGACAAATACTCAGCGTTAGATCTAGTGAAAGACAGAGCTTGACAAGAAGCTACACCACAGATGTTTAGGAATCTGGTCCACAAATGAACACTCAACAGACTGTCAAGTGCTTAGAAGGGTTGTACAGTGGGAGAGAACAAGGAGAGAAAATTGATCCACCAAGGAAGCTGATTTTTACAACAGGCACCTGCCTGTTTTGTCAAGGTGCTAAGACAGGTCATCGTTTCCCTTTTCAAACAGAGAAGAAGGAAGACGGAAGACGGTGCTATGGTCTGCCTCTTGATATAATTCCTTATTAAGCAGGACACCAATCCAAGAACTTGGGGAAGGGAGTGGGTGTCATTTTTCTGGCAATTGTGCTTGATACGGGAGAGTAAGATCTGCAAGGTACTTCAGAAGATAATTCATCTCTGCCTAAAACAATGCAGTGTGAATCCCCTGAAAATGGAGGCAGGACCTAGACAGCTTGATGCTTTCACCAGAGCAGTTCTAGACATACACAGAAGGAAAAAATGTAATCATTTCTTAGGAGGACATGACTCACACTTTTGATGTACCTTTATGTCTCTGTTGATAATAAAGGAGCCTAAGGTGACTGAGGTAGATCTACTAACTCAGAGATACCAGAGTTAACTGAGTCAAAGAGATTTGTGGGTAGATAATGAATTCAAACCAAATATTATACCTTAATGTACTTTATGGTACTTGTTCTATGCTCAGCATAGCTCCTGAGTGAAATGACCAACGAAGGCAATGACTGAGTTCATGAGATACGTTCAGCTGAACTCAACACAGGTCCAGCAAAGTAAAGGTGACAAACAGTAGTTCCAGTCTGTGCACATCTCTTTCCCATTTCTGATATGATTATAAAACCGTATTCATGGTTATCTGTGTAAGCCATAGTGACCAAGATTGTGCCATAGGACCATGGAAAGATGGAAACGGAAAGATGGAAAGAGGAAATTCACCAAGAAACTTGTGGGTGAAACTCTTAGAAATCATTTTGCTGTAAGATTTTAAGGAATTCAGGTTTTAGTTTACTATATTTAAACCTGCAGATTGTACTCTGTGCTGAAAAGGCTACAGCTGGTCAGCAGGGGGCAAGGCTGATTCCTCTCACTATTGCAGTCTGGTTCAGGTTAAAATACTTTAAAAAAAAAAAAAAAGTGACAGGAGAGGAGATTGTGCTTTCCCTGGAAACATCCATGCGCAAACAGTCTGGAGACCTGTTTGCAGTGGAGGACAAGGCATGCAGGGCTGAAGTTGGGTACCCACAGCTCACACAGGGAGTGGGAGACTCCTGTGAGAAGCAGAGGGCTCAGCTCTGCAGGGAGCACATCCTCAGACCAGCTGCAGCCAGAAAAGGTCTCTGCTACAGAGCCACAAATGAGCCTGGAAGCATTTCAATTCCTGAATTGTCAATACTGGAGGAAATATGTCTTGTGAGAACACAGGGGCCAGGGGACAGACCTCTTTTCCAGCATTCTTTCTATCCCCCTCAGAAGATCTGATCTTTTCATCATTTAAAGTATTATTCTTTTCTAGGTTATATATTTGTGTTTAAATAAAGAATAGCTTTGAAGACTGAAAGTAATCAGTATCTTCTAGTGCTAAGACATATGAAATAAAATTAACCTTCCCTAACTAAACGGTATTCAGTCAAATTAGGCTCCTTTTGTATTCCCTGAAAAGAAGTAGGAAAGAAGTAAGCAGTTCCTAAAGGTCATCTCATCATAAGACCCAAGGATAATTAAAATGAATTGCCCTACAAAGAAAGACTTTTGTGATTAGTTTACATTTGATAGATAACTTCAAGTGTCTAAAATTGGGTGATAAGAATCCTTCCCTTCTCATACTTCTAGTCCTTTGTAAAATTTTATATAGGTATAAATGCAATACCTAAATTTTTGGAATATTGTACATGTTTATGTCCCACATGTTATTTCAGCAAAAAATATCAGACTAGTGACTTTGAGAGGGCAACCAAGCCTCTTGCCTATACAGTTGCACTCACAATAACTGATTTTTTTTTTCCAAATGATTTCTTTTTTCATTTTTGATACAAACTCACATATTTTATTAGTTGTTATTAATAATACTTGATTTTTGTGAAAACAGAATATCCTAGAAATAGAAACCAAAGAAGTTCACAGACTAAAGCTATAGTTGCAGACTAGTGCAATAGGCATTAGATTCAAATTTCATGGTTAATATTTTCTAATATTACAAGTAAGAATTTGTATTATTATCTAATGCTGATTATAATGTTTGTTCAGCCTAAATGCAGGAAACAAAAGAAAATTGGTATCAGAATCTCATGAACTGTTTGAAAGAACAGTAAGCCTTGAAATTCTTCACAATAATTATTAGAGTTATATGAGAATTATACTTCTCTGATTCCTCAACCATGCAAAGATGTAACAATGTTTGTAAGTAAAGTAAAGCTGAATATTTTGCCTTATTATATTTATATGTCACAGGACAGAGTACACATATGAAGTGACTCCACTTCAATACCGTGAGCACATAATCCCAACAAAATCTGACATTCATAATAATCTGTGATCTGCAGCTATTTATTTCTTAAATGATTTCACCTATCAAAGGCATTCCTTACGCCCTTTCCCAGAGCTATCAGTAAAGCTATCACCATTGTTCTATAATCATACACATGAATTCAGCAACAGGGATAAAGACTGAAAGAGGGGTACAAAGAGAAGACCAACGATCCACTAGATGAAAATGACAGGATTTGACATATGTGGATCATGGAAGTTCAAATGACTGTGAAGTCAAAAGTATTTAGTTCTGAATTCAAATGTACCAATGTTTCGTAAGAGTGGAAGAGGCTTTCACAAAACAAAGAAAAGATGATCACTGTTTTAGTAACTAAAGCTACCATAATTTTTTAAAAGGAAAATAAAATTATTATGATACTCATAATGATCTTACTAAAGACAATGGATATTTTGCTATCAGCAAGGCACATGGCCATGGTCATTTTCACCTATTTCATCTGCAAAATATAAATAACTGAGATAGTGAAAATTGGGTTATTTAGCTGTGTTTAAAAGTCCATACTTATAGCAAGTTTATGAGAAATGGGATAGAATGTGTAATTGGGCTTTCACAGAAACATAGGAAGAAGCATCGGTACATTTCAGTCGTGTGGCTTGTTCTGTAAAGAGAGCAATACTTCCTTCCATTGCAAAGGGCTATTTTGGTTGTTCAGTAAAGTTAAACTTACTATTCTTATCTGTGCCATTAACGTAAATATATTTTTTATTAATTCCCTTTAGTGTCCTCAGAACTCTAGTGCAAATGAGAAAATATTTTGTTCAGTCATGAGAATCATCATACAAATGGGAGCAAGTTCCTGTGCCTCACCACTGCAGTATGAAAGATCGTGGAAGCCTTAACAAGCTTCCTTCATCAAATGACTAGTGGAGGGTTAAATTCATGGAGTTTTATGCCTCCGCAAGAACTGTGGAAAGAAAGGATGATTGTTTCAGGAACAGCATGGTCCCATTTCAGGCTTGGTATTATAAAAGTAGTGCTTAAGAGGATAAATTCATCTACTGAATGAATTCTCCCTTTAGTTTTCAAAAGCACTTGTAAACAACTTAGCAATATAGAAATTGCTGTTCACCTCCTGAGGGACTGAGGGACTGCAAGAAATACATATTTCTTTACTTGAATGTGTACTTTAGCCCCATTTGAAGATGTAACCAAGACAAATGAAAGGCTTTTATAGGAGGACTTTTTAATTTTTCTCATTTCTCTAAATAAACAGCTACTCCTCTAACCTCAAGGAGAATTTCTTCTGTATTGAAAATGTCTTCTTGGAGAAAAAAAAAAAAGAACAGAAGGTTCTATAACAGAAAAGGATAAGAGACTCTTTCTCTTGTAACAATTATGCACATTTTAAATAGATACATTTATCTCAAGTCCCTCAGCATTTCAGTTTTCTTAGCAGGTGAATGTGTCAGCTGGCAAAAATCACAGTAGATTACAGAGCACAACAATGAAATTTACTTGATATTAACGAGGCAGCCTCTAAAGAGGCAAGGGCTAGCTCCCCAAGAAGTAGCATCAACATAACTGGACTATAAAACCAACATGAAAGTAATACGAGAGATATCTGATGGCATGAATTTTAAGAAAAAATGAAAGGTTATCTGTGCTAGAAAAGTGACTTTAGAGGAGAAATAAGAGAATTGACTTAATGATCTGAAATCTCAAAGCATGAATCCTTATACTGCATATTATGCTACCATTCCCTTAAGAAAATTATCCTTCAGACTAAGGGAAGATGAAAGTTCATTGCAGTGGTAGGAAATATGACAGTAGCAAATGCTGCTTGTACATTTGAGAAAAGAATGGAAACCCCCCACAGACAAACAAGAATAACAACCTTTCATTCAGTAAAGCCTCAGAAGGATTTGAAACTGTCATTTTGCTGGATGAAAGACTAGTGATGTATGCCTCTGAAGTAATGGGAAAAATATAGAAGAAATCATGGAAGAAAGATTGCTATGAGCATCTTGTAAATATAAATAAAAAATATATGAGAGAGAATATCATCTCAATTATCCAAAACACTAGCTAACCAAACTCTCAATTACTAAACATAAAATATGTTCCCTGAAGCCAGAAAAGCCAACTAAGGAACAGGGAGAAAGAGAGGACGTCCTTGAATTCAAGAGCAGGATATTATGTAGACGCCTCAGAGTTGGGCCTTTATTTGTCTGTATCATGCAGAATTTTTATCTCATACAGCAAGAAGCAAGAAATTTTGCAAAAATCCGTGTGGTCATTAAAAAAAAAAAATAAATTCAAATCTTCCTAGTGTTTGTACCTGATGTTACTTGAACTTGCAGTAGTAATGGCCAAGCGGGTAGTATCAGATCTCCATCAAGACCACATCTGCTGTCATCAGAAGTTAGTCAAGTCTGCAAGAGTCTAGCTGTACACAACAGTTGAGGAAAACTGCTTTTTTCCAATGTTTACTGGGGTGCAAAATTATAATCTGCGAGGAGATTTTACATCACAAAATTACTGCTTGTATAAGGAAACAATTATTTAACACTGTGTGTTGCAAAATGATGAAAACAAGTCATCGAGCACCCAGGAAGAAAAAAATACATAAAGAAAGAACAAGGTAAGTAAAGGCATTGAGTAAACATAACTATTAAGGCTATTTTTCTTTGTATAAATACCTCAGTCCTGTGGATGCAAAGCGGTCTCTCCATATGCCCACATACAGAGACAGATCCTGTAGAACCCAAGTATGAAAGACTCAATAAATACAAGAAAACATGACAGGGTCATTAAAACTGTGTAGGCTCCCTAAGCCACCTTGAATCCAAGGTTGACTAAGTTTATTTGAGTACAGCAGGGAGGATTTTGCTGACAGGCTAAACTCCATTTCAAAACTGATAGGCTGCATAATACAGTACATCAAGTAGCACTGTGTTAATGCATTTTAAATGTCAACCTACATGCAGTGGCAGTACAGAATGAATAAATATCAGAAACTACTCCATCATTCCAACATCTGATCCTGAGCCAGAGGAACAAATTCCTTTTCTGTCTGTAATGGAAGCTCCACATTCACCCCTTCCCCATTCCCTCTTCCCCAAAATACAGGCCATAGCTTGTGCAAGTCTACCTCTATGTTGTATGGGTTTTGAAACAACTACTAGTTTGACAAAACTCAGGCCATTTCAGCTGATTAACTTTCCTATTTGTATCAGCTTTTCTTCTAGACGCCGTGCTTTTCAACTAGGCATCCAATATGCAATAGCCTTGTATGTAGTTAGTGCTGATGAATGTAAACAAGTGATCAAAACCCAGACTACATTTTTTCTGTTTGGGGCTATAAGAAACCCTCATCTGGTCTTCTTTAAACCCATTGCTAATCAATATGTCTCAGCAAATTAATGAATTAAATCATTAAAGTCTGTTTCATTCCTTTTTGAGCATTCCCACTTTTTTTTTTCTTCACAAATCAAAAAGAATTAATGGAAAGGAATATGTCACAGATCAGATAAGAAAGGAAACAAAAGGGAAAAGACAGCAACAGCCTGCAAAGTCATCTGTCACAGTTTTTGAAGTTCCATAAGCTCTCTGAGCATTTTTTTCCCTGTGTCAGTTTGCAGGCAGTGGCTCACAGACCATTAGGGCTGGTAGACAAGTAGCTCGCTATCTTTCTAGTTTCCAGTGGAAGAAAACAGTAAAGATGGAAGAATAAGGCTGACAGAAAGACAAAAAATAGACACCTAGTTAAACAGAAAATTGAAGCATCAGTGACAGTTGTTCTTAAATTCTCAAAGGTGTTCAGATCTTTTCAAAAAAAAGAACAAATGATACTGCATTGGAAACAGCCAAAAACATGTAGAATCCTTTCCTGTATTCCAGTTACAGCTGCTGGGGAGACTCTGATTCCAAAGTTGAAACTTACTGAAGGCACTTGGGTTTAGAAAGAAAACCTCTCAACTAGTGCTATGAAATGAAGCACTCTATAATATTTCAAACCCATTTTAAAATCTGAAGTTAGAGTGAAAGCATTATTATAACAAACAGTTTCAGAATTACTGGGTGATAGAGAAATTGCATGATAGACTTTCACTACAAAAGAACAAAAGGAGATAATGCATGCTAAAATTGATCTCTACTAGACAAAACATTCAATTTTGCTACCTCTGCTGGAGTGCATAATTAAAAAACAAATGCATCTTTCTACTTAGCTTGATAGAACAAGTCTAAATAGATCAAAATTAACTGGATTTAAGTATCCACTGCAGTGGTGTAAGTTAAAAAGAAATAATCTTAGACTTATAGTAAAATGTTTATAACAAAGAAGCAATGACAGAGGTCAGTATTGAGAGATACATAGAGAAAGATGTGATAAATAAGATTTCTAAGCATAGAAATCTTATTTCTATTGTTTCTGGTGGATGAAGAAGGGGAGGAATAATCCCTTCATATGCTTCTAGTGTTTAAGGCAACGACTATGACCTTCTAACCTTGCCCTGTTTTTGGAAATGTCAAAGCAAATTCTTAGCAACGTGTTTATTTAATTAATAACTCTTTTCTTAACATGAAACTACAGTAGATCAAAGCCTTCATTAAAATATTAGACAAGGTATGATACTCCTTGCTAGGTTTTTTGGACTCTTTTCTGGAAAAGGTAAAAAGGTTAAAATTCTTGCAAACAACTCAGGGCAAAGAAAGTTCCTGGAGTAGTATATTTGAAAATTCTGAGAATACTTATCCATGTGAACTCTTTTTTTTCAGATTTTATTATATTTTACTTTCCAAATCTCCTTTCATTTTAAATTATTTTTAATTCAGGCCACATTATTAATACTGTTTCAAATTAATGCTGTAAAATCAACATATACTGATTTATAAAATGGAAAGAATTTACTTACCATGATTTTTGGGGAATATATCTATGATTTATCATAGGTGTGTTTGCAATCTCTTCTTTGTCTTTCTTTTTGAGCTTGAATGAGTACAAAACAAATAAACATTACGTTAGCTTTAGCATTTCAACCTCTGTTCTGTAGAAGTATGGATTATTTACTCATTCCACCTCACCTTGAAATAAAACTGCAAGTAAAATAAAACTGTAGTCAACTTCTTTTCAAACTTCTACTGAATTTAAATTCAAGGGTGTTTCAAGGGACAAAAGATCCGATTTAACACTTGCCCACAATTTTGATGCTGTACCTCAAATTAAGAAATTATTTTTTGTTAGCGAAATTTGAAATACAGCATTTCTATGTGTTTTTCGTTTGTTTGTTTGTTTGTTTGTTTGTTTGTTTGTTTTTAATGAGCTTGTTTCAGATTCCTGAAAACATGATTGGTATAATGGTATTGAGGGGTAGGGGCTAAAATAGCTAAAGTTACCTCAGTGTGGTTGTTGGTTTGAAGGCAGTGGTCTAAATTCTCCAGGTCCTGAAGACACCTTAGGTTAGTCTGGTAGGACAGGTAGAGGCAGTGCTAAGCTAGCTAAATGGCTCTGCAGGATCATTCTATGAAAAGTTTGTGTTCTCTCTTCCTCTTGTACTTGTGCACCAGAGACACATATGCAAAATGGTGCTCCAGCTGAGAAACTTCCATACGTGAGGGACCAGAAATTAGCAGGGTAACAGGCTGAGCCTCCAAAAGTAGTGGTTCCTTGGTCTGACCCTGCACCTGGATCTTCCACAAGCACATCTTGGCAGGTCAGACATATCTGAGTGTTTGGATCAGTCTGAAGAATTAGGTGAGCATCAGCAAGAGAGCAGAAACACATTTATATATCAAGCAAGTCCCAGCTTTGTTTTCACTTACACTCCTAAGTCTATATAGCAAACACTGATAAGTTTCATAAGATGCAACAAAGGAGGAAAGACATAGATGAAACGTCTAAATAAGGAAAGCTAAAAAGACTTCTTTTATTTTTTTTTTTGCTGAAGTATAAAATAAATTGCAACAATCAAAATTTTCCAACTGATAATCTTTCTCTCCTAAATTTGCCACTTTCACTGACTTACCCATTTATAAACCTGTTTATTTCTAGAAAAACAGCTTTCTTTGCCTCTTTCCTATCTTGTACTGTTCCTTACTGCAGTTTTAATAAGCAGTTTAAATGTAATTAAAATACTTATTTTTATGTGGCTATATGTAACATACATGTACATAAGTGTAACATACACATAGTAACACACACCTACCTCCCAATGTTATCAAATTACTTCATTTTACTAAATATAAATTATGTATTTTAAAAATAACCTCTAATTAATTCCTTATTTGGAAATCTCTGATGGTTCTTATTGAGTGATTAAGGATAAATGATTTAAAACAACCATCAATTAGAGCATTTTAAATGCTTAGAATTCACTACCTCATCTAATTATGTAATTATGGGGTTAAGAATGATGTCTCCTATTCTGTCAAGACCTAGAGTGGAATTAGTTTATAGATATTTGACCTTAGACATTCCACATCATTATGCACAAAATTCTCTATCAAATGTAATTCCTATTCATTTATACTATGAAGTGCATGGTAATATGAAGTACATAAAATAATAGGAAATGTTTGATAATCTAAACATTGGTTATCTTTTTGTGCATTTTCTCACAAAAGGACTTTTTCCTCGGTTTTCACTGTGACTGTGGCCTTCTACGGATTATGAAATAAATTTCAGTTTTGGTTGTCTAAACTTAGTCTTGTGATTTCATTTATAGATCTCTGGATACAGTAGCACTGGTATAAAGAAATCCATTTCTGAAGACATTTTTCTTCATAGTCCCAAATACAGAAATGAACAATGTTAGAAACACCAACACACCAACAGAAAAATTTTTAGTGGAAAGTAAGACATAAATGGCAAAAAGCTGTGTATGTGGTTTTTTTTTTTTTTTTTTTTTTTTTTTTTCCCTAATAATATTGGTAAAAGGCTGAAGCACTGCTCATAGCTAAGTGCTAAATCACACAGGGAAGAGGAATGCCTATGAACTCCCGCTTCGTCTCAGAGTAAATGCTTTGCTTCCCATGTGATCCAGAGCCCAGACTTCCCTTTCACACAGAAAAGCCTTACTGAGCTATTTTTTTGTAAATACACCCTTTGCAGAGGTGGTTACTGTGTTTGCCCAGGAACTAAAAATCCTGGAATCAATATAATTTTCAACCTGAAGGAAGCTGTTTCAGGTTATTTATAGATACTAAATCACAGAAAAACAAATAAGTATGTAAATAAATAAACAGGAATATACTTCCTCTTCCCCCCTGACAACAACCCTTAGAGTCTCTGCTGAAGACAAAGTTGCATGAAGCCAAGGAAGCAGAAGACATGGGCAGAAGAAGAGTATGCAAGTGAGATATGAGCTCTTAATAGTGGTTTGTGTGTAGAGGTACAGGGGAGAGGGGAACAGACCTGTTTATTTTTTTTCCTCTCAGCATTCAAATTTCCATAACCTTCCAGAGAATTTATAAAATATCCCATAGGTATAAGATATACCATAGGTACAAATGAATGCAACATTATAAAAAGTAGAGCAGTATATCTGCTCTGTGATGCTACAAAAGAATAGTACAAAGTTGCATGCACTTTTTGAATATTCCAGAATGTCTTAAATTTAACAGGGAAATGTCTAATAGAAATAATGCTGCAATACAAAACATTTGAAGTCATCAGATGATTATTGGGGTAGTTATTGCTTATACATAGCAGCAACTGTAATGCTTTTTTCACTCTGCAATATTATCTGTCAGTTCTTTTTCATCCGCTAGTGCCTGCTTTGCATATTCAAAAGCTTGGCCCCACTCCTACCCACTTTAGGTCAATGGGAGTTTAATGACTGCCTCGAATAACAGGATCAAGCCCATAATGGATGTCAAACTAACAAAAATGTTTAATGCCTTTAAGTGAAATGAATGACCTTCTAACTTGCCTTCATGAAAAATGAAGCTGCTACACTGATATACATACCATACATGCTCATATCTTGAATTACCCTACAATTTTTCTCTACATGGTATCCATCATTTGTCACATTACGCTATTTTAAGTAGGCAACCTTGCAATCAATAGCATTAAACATCTTTCTTGGGAAGAAGTGCATTATAAAATGAATCTTAGTCAACTTGACAGGAGGGATGTTTAACCCTCACTCCCTCAAATACATTTGGCCAATGTTTTAAACCTAAAGCCAAAAGTTAGGCAGAGAAGTACAAAATTCAGATGACCTTATTTTCAGGAGGGCTTAGCAATCACAGCCTTTGCTGAACTCAGTGAACAGTGTGAGCTGCATACTTAACACCTGACAGCCTTGAAAGCTGCTGCCTAAATACAGATTTAGCCCCCTAACCTTAGACTCTCAAGTTGAATCACTTAAATCTTTTTGCTGTGGTGGCATAATTCAAGTTATTAGCATTTATTGACATGTACAGTAATAACCTACCTTTCAACTGTCATACACTTAAGTAGATGGCTCCATATATAATTTGTTTAATAATCCATACACTATTGTCCTTTCATTAATAGTTAACTGTATGTACTGGACAATAAGTTATATGAGCTATAGCATACCTTATAGATAATATGACAGATAAACTTTAAGATGACAAGTGATGTGTCAGCAATATCTAGTTCATTATGCGAGGCTATCAAATATTTGGGGAAAGTTTCTGAAGATGTAACTTTATCTTTGGATTTTCAAACCTTCCAAACTTTTATTCCTACAACTTTGTTTTACAGAAAATTTTTCACTATATGCTTATATCGTAATTCCAGTTCAACAAAGATCCTTTCTTTGTTTGGCCTAATGTCCAAAAACCCAAAAGAATAATATGGCCAATAAAGAAGGCTGCAGAAGGAAACATTTTGAAGGTGGTACTAGGCAAGTAGTCATTGCTTCAAAGCTACAAGGCTAGCAAAAGGTCCAGAAACACCTAAAATCTCAGCCAAAATTTCCTTTGTGAGTCAGAACTTTTTAAGGCAATTAGAAAGTGCCTTTACAGGTACTTTAAAAAGAGAAGAAAAGAGAAGTATAAAAGGGTGAGAATGACTTACATCCTCTGGAAATATTTTGCAGTTTCCGAACCTGTAACAGTATTTAAGTTTATCATGAGGTCATGTTCAGAGGATTCTATAACATGTGGGGAAAAACAGTAAATGAATGGGGGTGATGTAAGTAGAGGACAAGCATTTTTTGCATAATATTTTAGACAAAGATGCTGAATCTATGTAAGAAAGTATAAAATAAGCAAGAAGTATTCTTACTGTAATTGCCTATTGTAGAACAGCCCATCATCAACAGAAATTTTTCTTGCTGTACTGTTATCTACTGCAGGAACAATTCAATTATTTTGCTCTAACCTCATTATTCCCCATTTTCACCAAAACCCGCCATTATTCTACACATAGATATTATTCAGGACTTCAGTTATTCAACCTGAAATTGAATATAAAAGTTTAATCCTCTGGTGTCACACTTTCAAATTTCAAAAAATTCCCCCAGCTTTCTTAGTACCGCTGATTTCTAAGGCACTCATAAGATTGCTCTCTTATGGCTATTGTACACTTGAGAAGTAGGCGGAGAGCCTCAGTGAAGAACTTATTGATCCAAATAATGCCTAACATTATTCACGTTGTGAGGTCTGGGCCCCTGACTGGATCCCAAAGGCTTTCTTACCCAGACTGTTAACGGAATAAGAAATAACTAATAGCCTCATGGATGAAATTTGGGGAAATTATGCCTATAATCTCATATAATTTCCACCATTTGGCCATGAGAAATGTCCATTGAAAGACCAGGCAATGGTGTGATGTGATTTTCAAGTCTAAAGCAGTTGTGACATACTTCCTAGGCCAAACTCATTACTGCTGTGCAATATCAGCAACTCCCAGATTTGGGATGTGCATAGACACCTTCCATGCAGTCGTTACCTGTCCTGGAGCAGGTACAAGTAGCAACCGCCCCGAACCACAGGAGAGCATCTGTGGTTGGTGTGTGTGAGGTATGGGTATTTAATGCCCCAAACCTTCCAGCATGGATGGGTGACATTGAGAAAGCCAATGCTATTCTTGGCTGCATTAGGCAAAGTATCACCAGCAGGTCAAGAGAGGTGATCCTCTCCCTCTACTCACCACTGGTGAGGCCACACCTGAAACACTGTGTCCACTTCTGAGCTCCCCAGAACCAGACAGACATGAACGTACTAGAAAGAGCCGAGAGGAGGGACAACAAAATAATAAGAGACTGGAGCACCTCTCCTATGAGGAGAAGCTGAAAGAGATGGAGAAGAGGAGGTTCAAGTGGGATCTTATAGATACCTGAAGGGAGGGTACAAAGAAGATGGAGCCATGCTCTTTTCAGTGGTGCCCAGGGCCAGGACAAGAGGCAATGGGCACAACATGGGACACAGAAGGTGCTGCCTGAACACCAGGAGCACTTCTGTTCTGTGAGGGTGACCGAGCACTGGCACAGGCTGCCCAGAGAGGCTGTGGATCTCCCTATTTGGAGATTAGAAGCTGCCTGAACGTGGTCCTAGACAGCCTGCTCTGGATGTCACTACTTGTGCAGGGGGTTAGATCAGATTGCCTCCAGATGGCCCTGCCAACCTCAGCTGTTCTGGTATTCTGTGATTCTGTACCCACTTAGGCCTGCTCTTCTAAAACTCTTAAGTGCTTAAGTGTGATTTCTAAGTATATGGTTTAAAAATAAATAAATAAATAATAATAATAATAAAAAAGTGAGCTAATGGGAGAGCAATGATGAGCAGATAATCTTCTGTAATGTGGAAGCCAGTTACCAACACAATATTTGCAGAGTGCAGATTCGCAGCAGCAATATGGAAATTGCCAATTCCCAGCCAATATAAATCCTTCTCAGCTTGGTTTGACATAGACCTATCCACAGACAGCACAAAACCTCTGAGATATACCCGCTCAAAACAAAGCTCATGTCCTTCCTTTGTATATGCCACAGACAGCTTCAATGCAGGAACTCCCCAAGGGCAGAAGGGTGACAGATGAAAGACACTTGCCTCTGCCTTTTTTTTACCCCAGCCAGTCAGCACAATCCAAGAGCAAGTTGTGGTCCCTCAGTGTACCATCACAGAGGACTGAGTCACAGCAGTAGGGGATGGATCAGGGGAAGTTTTTGATAACTCTGTGAAAATAAAATCAATTTACAGTCTACTCAGAAACTTTTGAGCTAGATTCCTTTCTAAAGAAATGGGTTGGAAATTCTTTATATGAACAAAAAAATACATTTTCTTGTTGTGTCACAGATACAGAACTATAAAGTATTTCATATACAGTAATGAGGAAACCTGTGATAAGCCTGTATCTGTCAGACAGTAAAGGTTTGTTCCTTTTTTCCTACTGAGATTGTTAACTTCTTGCAGCCTTTCTTATTTACATTTTAAATAATGAAACACCCACGAGTACCAGGCACTTTTCCATTGCTGCTCTGTGCAAAAAGAATATTAATAACATTATTAATAATGCTGGGAAGACTGCAATAAAATGTCTCTGTGTTTGAAACAAAGGAGCATCTTGAGAAACTCAGCAGATTTTGTGCTGTAAGCTGGTTTGATAACACAAATATGATTAAAATGTTCTCTGCTAGTAGATTAGAAATGCCAATTTATGTAACAGAAACTGCCTAAAATGTAGGCACATTTTTTCAGAGAGGTTGCACTCCCAGTCGGTTACCAAATGCTTGCTTGACTGCCTGGTGCTCAATTCCCATCTCACTTAAGCTGCTGCAAATCAGGATGAAGTAAATGCCTCTGTGGTCTCCACCAGTGCAAACCTTACAGAGCTAGAAAATATAGGCTCTATGGAGAATATAGATCCCTAGTGCAGAACAGAGACAAAAAATCTCAGCACTGTACCAGAAGTTGTAGTGAAAAAATTGTAGTTTGATTTGTGTTCTCACCAATCTTTTTGCATTTCATTGGTTTTCTGATATTTTTTTTCCAGTCTTTACTGTGATGTGAGCAGGAGTAATACCATTTCCTTCTGCCTGAAATTTCTCATAGCTCCAGAAGCCTCCTTCTTCTTTTATAGATACAGAAACTGCCTTAGCGGTTGATGTCTTAGTCCATGCCTGGAACTGCTTTGTTCTCCTACAAAAAAAAACATAAATATTGTAAAAGTACAAATGATAGTTAGGTACCCAACTTCTGCTTGTTTCCAGTTGCAGATCACGTTGATCCCCTAATATCCGTGAAAATGTTCTTACATGATATACTCATATATCATGTTCTTATATGATATACTCATATATCATATGAGTATATCATATACTCATCATGATATCATATGAGTATATCATATCATGATGATAAACATATGTACATAGATACATATGCTACACAGTGGTTTACATTTACATTGCAGGACTGAGGACTTGTGGAAACAACTGGAACAGTACTAATGAATGCAGACAGCTTCATTTGGGGTGGGGAGTGAGTTTTTAAAACACTGCGGGTTGCCATCAGAAAAATAACTAAAAGGGCTTATTAATTCATGCTTCACATTCTACAAATAATTAGCTATATGACACATTAGCCCAGGACATCAAAGTAGTTTATTTCACCTTATATAGGCTCCGTATTTTTCCTGGATTGAAAAAAATAATAATAATAAATAAATAAAAAATAAGAGCATAAAGGGCAGTAAAAAAAGGGGGGGGAAGGGGGGGGGGGATTCAGAAAGTATCTCAGATTTTAGTTTCAGCTGTTCTTTTCCTGAATGGTTGTGTACAATGAGGAGGGACAAGGCCTCATCCAGGGAGAAGGATAACTATTCTCATCTGCTATCAACTGGCTTAAAGTAAGTTCTACAGAAGAGGTAGGAAAATAATATTCAAGCCTAGAAAAAGGGTTGTAGTGAGTGCAATCCAGCACCAAAACAGCGAAAGAAGAAGTGAAGGAGGAAAACATGGGAGTGATGCTTTCATGCCTCAAGGAGGCAAGTCAATTCTCACCTGTTTTGTAGGACAGATATCACAGAATCACAGAATCACAGAATCTCTAGGTTGGAAGAGACCTCAAGATCATCGAGTCCAACCTCTGACCTAACACTAACAGTCCCCACTAAACCATATCCCTAAGCTCTACATCTAAACGTCTTTTGAAGACTTCCAGGGATGGTGACTCCACCACCTCCCTGGGCATCCCGTTCCAGTGCCTAACAACCCTTTCAGTAAAGAAATTCTTCCTAACATCTAACCTAAAACTCCCCTGGTGTAACTTAAGCCCATTCCCCCTCGTCCTGTCACCTGGCACATGGGAGAACAGGCCAACCCCCACCTCGCTACAGCCTCCTTTAATGTACTTATACAGAGCAATAAGGTCACCCCTGAGCCTCCTCTTCTCTAGGCTGAACAAGCCCAGCTCCTTCAGCCGCTCCTCATAGGACTTGCTCTCCAGGCCCCTCACCAGCTTCGTCGCCCTTCTTTGGACCCGCTCAAGCACCTCGATGTCCTTCCTGTAGCGAGGGGCCCAAAATTGAACACAGTACTCGAGGTGCGGCCTCACCAGAGCCGAGTACAGGGGGACGATCACCTCCCTAGCCCTGCTGGTCACACTGTTTCTGATACAAGCCAGGATGCCGTTGGCCTTCTTGGCCACCTGAGCACACTGCTGGCTCATATTCAGCCGACTGTCCACCATCACTCCCAGGTCCTTCTCTGCCTGGCAGCTCTCCAACCATTCCTCTCCCAGCCTGTAGCTCTGCTTGGGGTTATTGCGCCCCAGGTGCAGGACCCGGCACTTGGCCTTGTTGAACTTCATGCAGTTGACCTCAGCCCATCGGTGCAGCCTATCCAGATCCTCCTGCAGAGCCTTCCTACCCTCGAGCAGATCGACACACGCACCTAGCTTGGTGTCATCTGCAAACTTACTGAGGGTGCACTCAATGCCGTCATCCAGATCATTGATGAAGATGTTAAAGAGGACCGGCCCCAGCACCGAGCCCTGGGGGACGCCACTAGTGACTGGCCTCCAACTGGACTTGGCTCCATTTACCACAACTCTTTGGGCCCGGCTATCCAGCCAGTTTCTAACCCAACGAAGCGTGCGCCAGTCCAAGCCAAGAGCAGCCAGTTTCTTGAGGAGAATGCTGTGGGAGACAGTGTCAAAAGCCTTGCTGAAGTCAAGGTAGACCACATCCACAGCCTTTCCCTCGTCCACCCAGCGCGTCACTTTGTCGTAGAAGGAGATCAGGTTCGTCAATATGCATCTTTCTGACTCCACCTGATATCTACAAATTGCCTTCCAAACTGCTGACCTCTCTTATTCAATGTGTTTCTTTCTTTTCATCCCATTCTCTGTTGATAGGGCTTCCACAATACAGCCACTAAGATTTGTTACTCAATATGAGTCTGAATTAGACATCACTAAGCCTGAATGCTTGAAAATTGCTGGAGTCTTATTTATATTGTGCTGTCTTCTCAGTAATAGCTTTTAACACTTGTGGTGCAGAGTGCATCACAGTTTTAGATCATTTACTGTAAATATATAATATATCAAGTTCTCTGTATAGACTGTCTTGTATCATATATACATAGAACACACAGTAGAAACACGGAGGAAAAAGGACAGGACACAGCCCATGATTTATTACAGACTCTTAGCATGCCTTTTATGGCTGCCCTGCAGATTCTAACTTCAAAGCCATATTCAATCTTTTCACTTCTCCTCCCCTGAACCACAGCACAGCACGTGCACAAATCCCTTGTATGTTCAAGTCTTTGGGCTCAGACAGCAGAGCAGAGAGATCAGGACTCAGAAAGGCAGGTCAAGATTCAGAAAACCACAAGAGAGAATACAATGATGGCCCCTCTTATTGTTCCTCTCTGCAGACTAGTCTGCAGGTTGCATCTATTTGTTGAATTTCTGCTGAGATCGTTATACATACACACAATACAGAACCCATACAGGGCTGTGGGCCTATTCAACACTGTCATACAAATAACAATAAGGACTGACCATCCAGGGGTGTATATCCAAAGCCAAACTCCTTCAAAGGTGCATACATTGAAAGAGGATATACCTCTGTAAATAAGGGAGTCTGCTTTGTGTTATAGACTCCACCTTGTTCTGTGTGCTGACAACTCAGCTAAGTTAAGCAGTCATAATACAGTCCCTACATGGACACTGCACGCCAATACCTATGATGACTGATAATTCATTGAAGAACAGCAACTTTAAGGTGCATACCCTTGAGTAAGCCCTATTCCAGATTACTGCCTGTTAAAATAAGTTAAAATCTTTTTTTACTGTTGTTTTCTTTCAGATCCCCCTGTGGTAGAAGAGGTAGAGAACACCACAGAACTCGGTAAGGAAGCTGTTGTCTTGGGGCATAGGATCAAATATCCCAATGCCCTGAAGGGCTGAATAAAGTCTGAAACTGAGCTTTTTCCCCTTCTATGATAAATGCATAGTCCTACATGTAGTTCTAATGACTCTGCCCTAATAAGTACTATTCATACAAAACTGAACTGAATTAACAGGAGAGAATGTGAAACATCAGCAAATACGGGAGATGCAGAAATGTGACATTTTCTTAAGATCCAGGAGACTGCAATTCAAGACATCGTAGCAAATCAAGCATAGCATGGACACAATCCCAAAGCTACCTATATTCCCAGCAATTGCAATTCTGCATTTTAGCCTCAGGAAAATTGCTTCCCACATAGATTGATTACCAACTCAGAGCTAAAAGCCAGCAACCAGAATGTCCTAATCTAGTTGGCCTGGGAGCACAGCAGGCCATTTTCACCAAAGAGCATGGGTTAGGGGAGGCAATCCATCTCCTTTTCTCAGTTCCTCATGAGACAGTGCAAATGAATGAATTACATTTGGAGAAGGTTTAGGGCTTCAGATCAGATAGGCAGCAAATCCCACAAGAAGAAAGCTAGCGCCTTAAACGACTATTGAGTTCCTCGGTCATCTTAAAAAATCATGAAAGGGTAGTCACAAACATAAATGTATGCTAGCAGCTTCTAAATATGGGCTGTGTCCCAAGCTCTGACAGACTGTATCCCAGAGGCCAGGGCTTTCAGTGGGCAGCACTTTCCTAAATGAATTCAAGGGCAACAAACCAGCATCTCCTGAGAAAAGAAAAGAAGAATTTATCAAGGGAAAAATACTGACACGGGGTAGATATTTCTGGCATCAGTTCAGGGCTATTCAGAAGGAGAATGAGAGTGTATAAAATACGGTGGGTAGGGGTTATGCTACAGTCAAGAAGGCAGTACACAGATGAATGAGCAATACTGCTGAAAAGAGCATGAAGCTATAAAGCTCTTATGGGTAAATGTAACAAAAAACACCTGGGTGTGCTGAGGTTTCAACTGGGTGCTGGGGAGAAACATTCCTGCAATCAAACAAATAGGAGTCTGAAAGATAAGCTGTGTATGGCTGAGTGATCTACATTTTATAGTCAAGATTGTTAATCAGGCTGGGTTAAAATACATGTAAAATCTGCAAACTGCTTCCAGAAGCACCTGAGAGTCCACTGCATATCTTAACAACTCATTTAAGGACTAGAGAAATACCTTCCTTCTCCACTAAACCACTGCAAACAAGGCAACTCAATGAAATATCAACAGTGTACAACTCATCAGCAAACATTCAGTGTTCAAACTGCTATAGTGTTCAATTAATGATGTCTGTATGTGACAGTATATATGTATGAAATGACAGTGAGCTAGAGGATGACCCTGAGAACACCCTGGACTCATAGAAGAATAAAAAACTCTTTTAGGGACAGTTGCTTGCTGTTCAATGCAAATATCGGATTGGTGAATAGTTGTTGCAGAAGCTGTACTCTTCACCACATTGAACACCTTTCAAAGATTTACAGCCACAGAGGAAGCATTAAAATCAACAACAGAGGAGTATCTTCAAAGTGCAAAAAATCCCTTGGATTCTTACAGAGTGCCTAATGACTTCATGTGAAGCACAGCGAGGCACAGGAATTTCTTTCTACCTACTTATTGAAGAAACTCTTTCATATGACTGGATTCAACATCCACAGACACAAATATTTTTCAGAACTATTTCATGTATGTAAATATGTTGACATGAAAACACTGTGAAATATATAGGTGTGTATCTATATACAGGAACACAAATTGGAGGAAGAGAGCCTGTTTCCTTTCAGCACGTTAAAAAACAGAGCCTGACTGGAAACAAATTTATTTCTAAGTGGTGCAAAAGCCTCTGTGCAGCATTAGTTAAAATGCTCTTACTGTGTCATCATGACCAAGCTACAAAGTTCTGAAGGCATAAATAGTTTTGCTAACTGGTGTTAATTGAAGATGTCCACAATGCTTCTCCAGGCACTTAAAAGTGCAGCAATAGGTGCCAGAGAAAGTCCATTAAATAAGTCAAAACCTGTAGATACTCAGAGTTAATAATCTACCTTGTAAAAGAAAAAAAGGATGCCAGTTCTAATACAATATGATTTTACAAAGATTTTTACATTGTAAAATAATGTTATAATCACCTGATTTAACTTCTTGCATACCAAATATCAATTTCCTGGTAAATAAGAGAGTGCTTTTTAGAGAGACTTGTGGCTGAATATAAAAACATCAGTAACAGAATTCCTAATAACTGGGGGGAGAGGGGTGGGAGAAGTTTTTTGTTGTTGTTTTGTTCTTGTCTCTGAATAGCTACTTTATGCCACAAAATGCTTTTTGCTTTTTTTTTTTTTTTTTTTTTTTTTTTTACTAGATCTAAGAACCTTTTGCTTCTGAACTCTCTTCTTTGTTTAAGTACTTCTTGACCTCAGTAAAGATAAAATCAAATTTCTCCAGCCTCTTCCCAAGGTCAGACTTTCCAGGACTGATTTTGTTCTTCAAAACAAGCTTCATCTCTCTCTGTCCAAGACCTCAACTTCCCATTGAAGTGTTTCAGTGTTATGCAGGTTTCCTTAATGCCAGAGAAGGAATACAACCTTCTTACGTCTCTACTTAATATTTCTCCACTTCCTAATCAAAAGACCATGAGCATTTTTTAACCACTGTGGCATCCTTAGAAATTATGAGAAGAGGAAACTTCATTTTTTCAGAAGGGTGTTCAGGAAGATGCAAGGCCACAAGTAGGAAGTGCTGGCAGTGTGTTGCTCTTTATGATACAGAAGGATAATCTCTTCCTTTTCCCCATTTCTTAGCCTCCCTTTCCAAACGCTGTAGTCTCTCTGAAACATTTGATAAAACATCCAAAGAGCATGCAATTTAGAAAACAGCAGCAGCTTTTCAAATATGAGGCCATAAGTCAATGTCATGATCAAGACAAGATCAAGTTTTCCTTCCTGATGCTCACATTCTTTCTGCCCCTGGATTACTCTGAACATTCTCTCTTCCATTCTTAGAAGCAACTGCATCATATTCAATACTTCTTTTTCTTTCCCTTCCATTGATGGGTAATTTCATCAAAAGAAATAGTCCATTTTTTTCTGAAATACCTCTCAGATTAAGATCTATTTTAATGATACCCAGCAACTTCCTGTGAGATACATTCTCTTTTTTACTTTTCTATTCCTGTTCTCTTCTGCAATTGCCAATACCTCTTTTTAACTTCTTGTTTCTTTTCCTTAATGTTACCCTCTCTTTACTTCAGCAGTTCTTTGCTTTCTCTTTAAACACTTAGGTTTTCAAATTAACTTTGATCTCTGTGTGTGGGTTGTCCTGGATAGGATTGCTTTTTATCTCTGTTGTATGTCTGCACCTTTTTCTCCATTAATCTTCCAAACCTATAAATTATTGCAGAACATATTTCTATTTTCCTCTCAGTGCTTCCAGCCATGGAGAATTCACACTGACTTTAGACTTACTGCTTTAAATTGTCCAAGACTTTTATCATTCTCAGATATTTGAGAAAGTCTGTTAATATTTTAGGGCTATATTTTGACCTCAGAGATTCACCCATAACTCCAAGTATCTTCAGTGGACATCTGTAAGCATATTTCAGGGATAAGTTCAGCCTTCAGTCTACAAAATAAGATAAAAATATCTTCCAGTGCACCAAGTACGTTCTTCTCAAAGCCATATTATATCCACATATACACTCAAACATGTTCTGTCTCATTTCAGCACATGATGAGCAGCATCTTCCTGCAAGTTAGGCCTGTGAAATGGCAAAAGCACCACTCTGTTAAAAGATAGAAATTTTGTTAATATCTTATTTAGAATGTTTGGAATTCAGGGAAAATATAATTAATAAACACCTATCAAATAATACACCATAATGCTTTTATCACTTGGCTTTTAAAAGGGGGTGGGTGAACTCTGGACTCATGAGAATATACACAAGTAGAAATCTTTGACCTCTGCTCCACAGGGAGGCAGAAGAACTGCTCACAGCCTCGATCATTTTTGACACATGAAAAAGTCCTTCTCTTCCACCAAGCTCCTCAGTGATTTAAAGCGTAAATAATATCTTTGGGGTATGTGTACAGCACTTTGCATTGCAGGGCAGGTTCTCCTACAATGCTAGCAGGTATCAAGCATTGACCCATGAATAATTTCAAACCCCTGCCAGATAAATGTTTGCTTACATTCAATCTGATTTTTCTTAGCTGCATGGCATGTTCCTCAAAAACAGAGGAGTTGATGTGGTGCTTCTAGAAAAAGGCAAGACAACGTCTTTTCCTGAGGAACATTGGATGTGTTCAGATGGAGAGCAAATGGAGCAGTCAGCCCTCAGTAGTGGCGGCAAGATCCCTTGTTGGGACCAGAAGGGACAATACAGAGTTTGCTTCAACACTGAAAGTTTCTGAGAGAGCTGAACAAAAACTGGAATGCAAAGACGTACAGCAGGCAGAAGGAAAAAAAAAAAAAAAAGACATTCTTATTGCTAGTCACTTTGAATTTTTGCAGCTTAAAGACCTTATTTTGGAGCTCAGTAGAAGAAAACATCTAAGTGGATCCCCTTCAAAGTTGTGGCCAGTTCAAGGTTCCTGACAGAAAATCTCTCCCTTCAGCACTCTGCATGTTTTCTTAGTTTGTGAGAGCATGTGAATGAGGAGCTCTCCACACAACAAGCTGGAAAAGACAAGTTAGAGAGAATTTAGGATTTCAATTCCCCATGCATCAAACCACTACGGCGTGATTAACACAGAATGAATTTTTGCAGCTCACCAACTGCACAGGCATAGGCACAGGCTGCTCTGCTACAGTGAGCAGCCAGGAACATGCCCCATGTTCAATTTGCTTTGCTGACATGAGGCTTCAGTCTCTCTTCTCCATAAACGTTTCTGCAATAGCCTACAACACTGGAGAAACAGGAATATCTCTCTTAACTTCTCCATCCAATAACTTCTCCAGGGAAAAAAACAATTCACCAAAACCATTCAGTCTGGGGTCTGAGCCACTGAATGAGCTCTCCAGACAGAAGCAGAACTATTTTTCTTAATTATCATATATGAGACTTGGCTTTAATATTAAATCATGTTTTCCTTGAAGAGAGAAGCATAGCTTTCTATTAATTGTGACCATAAAACAAAGGCAAGGAACTATAATGTGGGAATGGATTCACATACAAACATGGAAATAAAAGTGCTAAATTACACTTTATTGCATTATCTATGTACAGTGCGGTTTTTATAACAATGATATATTGAATTAATACAATTTTTCACGGGCTTGAATGAATTCTGTGCTGAATCAGGAAGGCACTTTTCTACTTTCTAGAAGGAACAGAGTTGTTGGTCTCTTCATCAGGAAGGCAATTAATACTCCCCTGATTGCTGTGCGTAATTAAGAGATATGTCATATATAAACAAATTATTTTTATTGATATAAGGATAATTTTACTCCATGTTGTCTCTATATCACGGCTTGAAAATAGATTGAGATGATAATGACATTTTAAAAAATCTCTTACATACCTCCATGGCAATCACCACTTAAGTCACATACCCATTCACTTTTGGCAGCGGGAGGTGATAGAAATACTGTTTGTCAAACATCATGGTTCAAGGCTATTGCTCTTCACACTGGACTTCAAAGTTCAGAATATCCATTTGTTTCAATGACAGAGTAAATATTCTTAGAATAGACTCAAATCATCATGATGTTTGATAAAGTTACTTTGGTTCAGTTATGAGTTGGGATTCAAGAGTGAGATGGGAATGAAGTTAGTCAAGACTAAATCCCTTCAATTGTCAGGTTATGCTTCTTTTGTTAACATATTTAATATATCAGGTAGGATATTTACATTCTTCTTTACAGAATGGAAACTTGAATATTTAAGAGATCTGTGTTTGCACCTTACTAAAAATCTACATTAGATAAATAAAGCATAATCATCTATTCCCTGTGCCAAACCTTGACTTTATGATTATGACATAAAGAGATATTGTACAGGGAAAATAACAGTGTCTTGGTTATACTCTTAGTTCTGTAGTAACATTTCCTAAAGGTAAAATTGATAGCATTTAATTTTAAGAACATAAGACAGATTAATCATAGTTTGAATAGGACATCAGCTCATTTGAAATTCTCACCACAGCTACTCAGTCTTTTTAAATCAGCCCTTGATTTTTTTGAAACATTTATTATTCTCTCCAACCTAGCCACTACTCAAAAAAAAAAGTTGCTTTTAATAATAACAATAATTTCAACAGCCCCTTAATGTCTTGTTTACTTCTGAACATAAAACAAAATCACAGCAAAATTTAATATCATGTGTTGCATTTGCCTTATTTGGATAACATTTCTATTAATACAGAGAGAAATACGCCACTAAATATACCATTTTGATATTCACTTAATCAAAATATATATATATATATTTTAGTCACTAGCTCACCTGGTTTTGTTCATACAGAATATTAAATTGGTTTAAGGAAGCAATCCTTTATCCACAGCCAATTGGTAATAACCAGCTTATGCCCACATTGTACAGACCACTGTACTGTCCTCTTATGGATCACATATAACCATGATGTGCATCAGGTAGAACAAATAACTGCACAGATATTGCTCTCCTGTGACTTTTGGCACCTTCATGACTACAAGGCCCTCTGATACAGACCACATAACGCTTTACTCATCTAGAGTAGACCAGCACACCAAAAACACTTTCTCACATTCTTCTAGCTTACATTTTTTCTGTACCTCACCAATTGTGACGAGGTCGTCAGTCTTCTGTCAGTACTTTTTCAAAAAGTCTTATCCTTTCAAAACCCTCTAGCCCCTTCGTGTCATCCTCCTCATCTCAGTTCTCACAGGCCTTCTAGTAACAAAAATATGATTCACCTCTCTAAGCTTTAGATATCCAAAAGTTCAGATGCCTCAAGTGGTCACCCTTGAGTTGTTCTATGCTTGAAGAAACAGCCAAATGGTGACATATCTGCTCTTAAAACAGGAAGATTATTTTAATGTGTTCCATTAACTTCTGTATGTGTAAAGTTATGCAGGATGGATACTACTCACAAGGCCACATCCAGCCATTCTGTGGTCAAAGCTATATTTGACCACATCCAGCCCTTCACCCTTTTTGTGCTCTGTGTTTGCAATTCTTGTACAATGAGGCTATAAATCCACTATAGGGAGAGTCAGGTGCCAAAACATTTACTTCAGTTAGCTGTATTATGTTTTATGTTCTATGTTTTTTGTTTTGTTTTGTTTTGTATTGCAAGAGTCTGTGGTTAGTCACTATCAGTGTCACTCTTTATCTTACATGTCCCTAAAGTCTTCTTTACTTGTCTCTTTTCCATCTACAAGATTCCATTCTCACATAGGTATTCAATACTGGAAGAAATAATTCTACTGCACTAGCAGGAAATGGAGGACATTTTAGCAGGGAACATTTCTCAGCATCTCATGCTTTTGGATATGGCCACAGGCCCAAGCTGTTTCCCTTTCCTTTTTCCTCAGGCCTGGAGGAGGAGCTCTCACAAAATGGAGTGCACCATGGCATGCAAGTGGGAGGACCTCCTATGAGGAGTGGCTGAGGGAGCTGGGTTTGTTCAGCCTGGAGAAAAGGAGGCTCAGGGGCAACCTTATCGCTCTTTATAAGTACATTAAAGGAGGCTGTAGAAAGGTGGGGGTTGTTCTATACTCCCACATGCCTGGTGATAGGACGAGGGGGAACAGGCTAAAGTTGCACCAGGGATGTTTTAGGTTGGATATTAGGAAGAACTTATTTACTGAGAGGGTTGTGAGGCATTGGAATGGACTGCCCAGGGAAGTGGTGGAGTCACCATCCCTGCAGGTCTTTAAAAGACATTTAGATGTTGAACTTAGCGATATGGTTTAGTGGAGGACTTGTTAGTGTTAGGTCAGAGGTTGGACTCGATGATCTTGAGGTCTCTTCCAACCTAGACAATTCTGTGATTCTGTGATTCTGTATGACCTTTGTGCATAGCTTGTGAGGTATCATGGAAGTGGGACAGGTGATTCGGGAGTTTGTCTCAGCCTCTTGGTGCTGTGCTTTTACAGTGCTCATCTCCTGTCCATTAAAGGCTGTATCCCCTGTAATGTGATCTCTGTCCCTTTGAGAAGTGTTATCAACCCGTTTTCATGGCCTACTGGGGTATTTCTGGAGGACTGTCTCAGGTAAGAAGAGTGAGACATTGTGCAATGTCTGCAAGGTGTACCTGTAGAAAGAGTTAGTCTCTTTCACATCCACTTTTTCCTGCCAGATCTACTTGCAGTGTTCAAGCAGAAACTGAGATCAAACTAACAAGTCTATGGTGTGGTCATCCAGGACTAGAGCCTTGCAGAGAAACAGAAAGAAAAACAATATGACATAGAGGATGAGCCAACCTTGTTTCAAAATGCTACACAAAAACAAGATCAGATAGACTGGCAGATACATGACCTTTAAGGAAAGTATCAGCATGTGACACAAACACCTGTCTCCTAAGGCCAAAAAGGCACTAACCTCTTTGGTGCACTCACGAGCTCTCTGGTTCCTCCTAGGGAGATGAGCACCCAGCAGGGAGCACTTCTGCATAGTTCCATTTGCACCTTAAGTTTGCCCACCTGGTTGTTACCTCTTTTATCATCCTCAGGTTCTCAGGATCAGAATAGCAGGCAGAAAATGTTGCTATCCACTGTCAGTCTTAACTGTGCAGAGAGTATGAGGACCACACAAAAAACACAGATCTATGAGCTGATTAAAACCCTCTAAGAGACCATTTGGTATTTTTTCTAGTAAGGTTACTCTCCTTAGATGGACAATGATTTATCTTTGTGTTTAGATAAGAGGAGTTTCTCCTACAGTTCCCAAGAATTAAATGTTAAAATGGCTGTGTGACAGAGGGCCACATCTGCCCTCTGCTAGATGTGGCCAAACAAGAACATTTAATCAGCTGCATCAGAGCCAGTTACTGTCAAATACTTCTGATGTAGAGTCCTACACATGTAAAACAGAAATCAAGAGGCTGAATGGCCCCTACAGCCCTTTTGCACTGAGGTTGCTAGTTTAAAGCCAGTTTCAGTCAAGAATAATTGAACTCAGTTCAAATTAGATTGTTGCTCCTCAGCTCTGTGAAATGAGGTAGATGATCACAGTCCATTTCTCATTAGCCTAACAATCTGCTTTACTAAAACCACCTGCACAATTGAAACTAATTGGTGCCCTCAATACCAGTATCAACAGAGAGGATACAATTAAATAGCAATGGATTATGAGCTATATCCTCTCCCCTAAAGACTCTATATCTTTAGACACTGACTGTGAGCGAGCTTGCATGGCTAGAGCTTGGAGTAAGGCTGCATTTACACCAGTGGGCTGCCAGTCAAGATCCAGTCACAAGCAGAAACATAGATTATGCACAAATGTACTTTAATAAGGATTTAGCTATTCAGCTAGAATCTAGGCAAGCCTAGAGCAATGGAAAACACATACTTCTCTATTTGAATTGAAGAGATTGAAGTGATACAGGCCTAGAGCTATCAAAAGGCCATCAGACACAAACCTTGTGAGGGACTTCTAAACTCTCTCTCCTCAAGGGATTCATGCAAAGTCAGTGCAGCAACAAAAACTGAACGGCATTGACTCGTGGAGCAGCCTGAGAACACACAGATACAATGCCATTGCTGGTAAGGGCAACCTCTGATCAAGAACCAGCCAGTGGGAGCCAGACAGCAGAAGTAAGGTGCACTTATGGCAGACAGTTCCTCTCCTAAGCTTTCACTGCAGTCATTATTGAACAGGATTCATCCTAAAAACAAACTCCACCTTTGCACAGAGCACTAGTTCCAGCCTTTCCCAAGCCTGCTGTTTTCTCATTCTCCTCTCTTCACTGCTCAGTCAAACTACACAGCTCATACAGCTCTCCTGTACCCTCCTCCCCACATTTGGGGTCTGCCTCCAAAAAGAGTGCTCTTGGATGATTTTTGGATTTCTGCCACTCCCTCTTCCCTTGAGTTACCATAACCATGTCCTAACCTTGCTACTGCAGCCCTGCTGATGGCATAAGTGCTGCCAGTGTCCAGAATGCAGAGCAAGCCTTTCAGCAATCAAAATGAGCAGTTTTAGCAGTTTTAGTTTCTTCAGACAGCTGTCTCTTTCATAAAGGCAACCCAGCACAAACAATGTGGCACATAGAGATGTCACTTCTGTGTGGCTCCACTGCTCCTTAATAAGCGGTGTGTATGTCATTCAAGGGCTGAATCTTGACTCATTGCAGACCCATTGAAAAATATTCCTATTGGCTTTTACCAATATTTGAAAACCTGTAGCTCTATTACTCTTTTTAATATGGCAGTTTGTACTGTGGATTTCTATAGGGTACTTTTTTTAAGGACTGCAAAATGATTACCAGAAACCAACAAACCAAACTTCATACCACAGCTGGGAGGAAGAAAAGTAAAACTTTTCTGCTTGTGTAACTATTTTCCCCCTGTCTGGGCCAGTCTGAAGTTTAAATCATCAACTCCAAAGCTGAGACTGAATCCCAGGCATCCTCCCATGTACTCTAACAAATATTAAACACTTACTGTAGCTGTATTTGTTGCTTCAGAGGGGTCGATGCTGTGGCACAGCACAGAGAATCATTTACTGTATTGTCCAGCCTAGAAATATGACACTTCAAAGCATACTAGCTTGTGATTCTTCAGATTTTCCTGTGTTTGTTCAGTGGGTAATTGCTTCTTACTGACAACCACAGTTTAATAACATGAAATACATCTAACATCGCTGGTGTGATGATCAGCCAATTCATTAACATGCACAAGCCACACCATAGTTAAAAATAAATAAATATTTATTTATACTTGTAGAAAATATTTATACTTGTAGAGAATGTAAAAAGCAGTAACTGATACTAGACAAGGACAATGCAAGACAATGCTTGCTTTGGTTTCAGATGCATCAGACTTGCAGCCCTCTCTGGGATGCACATGAAGGTCAGATTTCTCTGAAGCAGTTAGAGTGCACACCTGCTCTTGGTGTCACTCTTACAATCAAATTTTCGTATTACTCTTTCAGAAAACTGAGCTGCTTTGAAAGAGTCCAGGCTTGGATGTGGATGATGAATTGATTTTAAGTCCCCGCCCTTTGTTTGGAGCAGGGAGGGGAAGGAAGATTTTGAGAAGAAGCCAAAGGTCAACTGCAAATTGCTTTTCTTAAAAAAAAAATAATAATAAATAAAAATAAAAAAATAAAAGTCTGCACTTCTGAAGAGATTATAAGTACTTCTACATTTTCCCTCAGATCCACTCCCTGGATATACCAGCACAGATAAATTGTTATACCAGTGAGGTTTCTAAATCATAATTAGGCTCCTAATTATCATCCACTAAAGACATTTCGAGTACGAAAAAATGCCTATGCCTAGACATGAAAAATCCCCCTTCATCACCCTCCATGAATTAAAAGTGAATGAGTCCACAACTGAATGCTCATCCACCTTTATTTCCTTAGACCTTAACATGGTTTCCTTTCAAGCTGACAGTTTCCTTCATCTGCCCTGTAGTGAATGTAGGTGGTATCCTCTCAGGGGCTTGTTTAGGTGTTAACAAAGAGGCAAACAACAGCGTCAGCAATGCAAGTACAAGTCAGAGATGGCAATGCTCCTGCTATTTGAAATTTTGCATGAAAAACAAATTTTCTCAGGGGTCATCAAAGCCAGAATCTGCAGGCAATAATGACTTTCTTACAGTTATCTGTTCATTTCCTGCAACAGAGCAGAAAAAGAAAGAAATAGATAGTATTCTAGATCTACTGCTCACTTCTTTCTTGAACTGCTTTATGGAATAAAACAATCACAAAGATCTAAGAAATTATTGCCTATTTTCCCCACAATCAACAGATGTGTGACTTCAGTCTAATAAAATCAAAATGGATATGAGGATGAGTTAAACTTATTAATATTTTAATTTTAAAAAATACTACTGGAATGACAAGCACATTTTCACTAGGAACAGCTGTATTTTAACAAGACTCCTACATTCTTGTTTGCATCTCACAGTAAAACATGGACAGAAATTGTTATCTAAAGCTAAACCTTGGAGGACTGATTAAGACAAATACATTTCATTTAAATGTATCAGTATTTGGGATCCTGCTAGGAGTTCACACATTGCTTGTCAACTGTATTTGCAGCCTTTGTGAACTTAACCAAAGAACACAAGCTTTCTGTGAATTTTCCCCCAGCATCCTGATACTTGTATTTAATGAATCTATATATGGTATTATTCAAGTCTATCCTTCACTTTGATTAAACTCCTTGTTTAAGAAAATTGCACTGAAGTCTAATTGCGCTTTTTAAAAGCACAATGTTTTCTATAAGAAAACCAGGAGACAATGTACCAAAAAAGAAAAATCAACAGTTTTGACTTAAAGAGCGTGCACTAAAATCATTAGAAGATAAAGCTATGTGTCTTTAGAATATGTGGTAATAAATAAATTAAATCACACAGAACAAATAACACCAGATGTTACACAGATAAAAATAGCTACCTTGAAACAGAAAGGATAAACTATATCAACCTAAAATAAATAAAAAAGAAAACAATACAAGGCAATGAAATGTTGTCTTAGTCTGAAAAGCCTTATGTTTCCCATTTATTTTATACTGAGTCCATATACTTTTCTCTTATGCTTTTCCCTCTATACACTCAGTGCATACTAAACATGAATTGTACCATGACGCATTTAAACTTGGTGTTGTTTGAGCTTACATGTGTTCTTTGGAGATAGGGATTATTATATTCAGTTTTGGAAAAAATCTTTCTTCTTTTCCCCCCATTAGCATCTCACAGGACATTTGTGAGTTGGCTCTTCCTCCCCCTCTCCTTTTATTGACCATTCTAATAGTAAAAGGAAGAAAGCTGAAAGATAATTAGATTTCTGGCCTGTATGAGTAATTTTAAGAGCTTTCAAGCCTGACTCTAGGATATACTTAATGTCAATCTCAGCTTTGTTCATTCAGTATAAAAGACTATGCATTATGAGACAGAATGGCTCAACTTCACAGGGTTATGGAAAGGCAAGGAGGTAATATTCAGGGCTTAATTATATCAGCCTTAATTTGAGCTCCATCATCATAAATCTGTGTAGGTCAACATGTTTAAAGTTGACAGAACTGATCTTTCAATAAGCAAAATAAATGAATTGTTTAATAAGATGCCAGTTAGCTGAAACTGATAGAAACACACCCACCCATTTACACCAGGAAATGTAAAATTCAGCAACAACAACAATAACAAATAGAAGAAGAAAGAAAGAAAGAAAGAAAGAAAGAAAGAAAGAAAGAAAGAAAGAAAGAAAGAAAGAAAGAAAGAAAGAAAGAAAGAAAGAAAGAAAGAAAGAAAGAAAGAAAGAAAGAAAGAAATGCAGTCAATTAAAATAGAAAGCCTCATATTGTCAAAACTTATTATGATAAACAATCGAATTTCATTTTTATCATAAAGTAAAAAAATGTATATTTAAAAAAAATCTACAGAATGTCAGTTAGTAAAGGTCATAATATTTCCTTAATAAAATATTACCATGAAAGCCTAGGGGTTAGTATATTTTCTTGCACTTACTGCATACGGAAGGTAGGAGAGCAGAAAATTAACAGTTTTGGCATAGAAAATGATTATACAGAAGAGCTGTGCTTGTCTGAGAAATTTGGTACTGTAAGGAGTGACTGAATTTGTTAGTGCCGTGTGGCTGCCATTTTTTTCAGGTAATCAGTTTAAGGGAAGCATTTATTAACTGACTCCCAGAACTGGAACAACTTTGGTATTCTTCCATTTTACAGCTACACTGATGTAAATGCTTTAACAGTGCTGTAACGATAGGTCACAGGCTGTGAGAAGTTGGAGAAAAATAATTATCTTCCTAGAGGTTCAAAATTTCTTTCTGCAGCTTATTCATTTTCTTCATGTTTTGAATTCCTTGATAAAGCTATAAAACACTAAATACTAAATCCATCTCATAATGTTTTAGTTTTCCTGATTACATTCATTTATATCACCATAAACACTTTCTCACATTCTTCTAGCTTACATTTTTCCTGTACGTCACTGATTACGATGAGGTCTTCAGTCTTTTGTCAATACTTCTTCTAAAAGTCTTATCCTTTCAACACCCTCTGGGCCTTTCATGTCATTCTCCTCATCTCGGTTCTCACAGGTCTTCTAGTAACAAAACTATGATACACCTCTCTAAACTTTAGATATCCAAAAGTTCAGATGTCTCAACTGGTCACCCTTGAGTCATTCCATGCTCAAAGAATGGAGTCAATTAACTTTTAGATGTAGGGATGGATACTACTCACAAGACCTGTATTTGACCATATACAGCCCTTCACCCTTCTTGTGCTCCATGTTTGTAATTCTTGTTGTACAATGGGGCTATAAATCCACTATAGGGAGAGTTAGGTGCCAAAACATTTACTTCAGTTAGCTGTATTATGTTTTGTATAAATGGCTCTACTTCCATTGCCTTGCTTTACTCCAAGATCAGATTATAAATTCTTGTCTAATTTGCTGTCCTCTCTGTTCCCCAAGGTCTCTTGTAGCTTTACTGCACTTTCCATATCACAAAATATATGTTTTTCAGTTTATTTTCTCCTGCATACGTTAATTGTCGTTTCTGCCAGATGAAACTCTTTACTGTATTGGAGTCCTCGGGCTTTTTCCCTTTTTTCCCTTATGTTCCTTTACAATATAGTTTCACGGCCTTGAGAACACACTGAAAGGGCTACATATCTTGATCTTCTCTTCAAACAAGAAATGACATAAGATGAACAAATTACATAAGTTTGGAAAAATACTCAAATGCTTTTGTTGAAAGGTGAAGATTTTAAAAGAAATAATGATCAAAAACATTTATATTGAATTTCATTTCATCACATCTATCATGGGCAAACAGGACAGAGGAAAGCATTTCTGAACAGTTCTAATTCCCATTTATTTTTCAGCAGCAGACTGGTTTATTTGCTGTGATATTCTAAAATTTCTAGTGACAGCTGGAATGTGGGTTTAGACAGCCTTTACACTGTAAAGTTCATTCTTGCAGCAGGGAATAAGAAAAGTTGGTTTTCCCTGATCTGAAGAAGAAAGCTTTAAACTAGAACAATGAAGAAGATTATTTATTTATTATTGGATTAATGATCATCATAGTGAAGAGTCAAAACTATACATAAACTGATACCATTTGCCTGTCATTTCCGAGTGCCTTCCAAAAGTAAAGAACAAGATGTTGGAATTATTTCCAACTGTATTCACAACTTCATGGTGTTTCATGGGTGAACATTATGAAAAACATCTGGAATACTGTGAGTAATGGAATTTCTCATCATGGTATCACCATGCTCTTCACACTACACAACAAACAAAGATGAGATCTGGAAATCCTGTCATATCTTGGCACTGTTGTTTAGTTGTGGACCTCTGCTGAACAGACAGTGAACGGTACTTAATACACTATCTGCAGAATTTCAGAGAAGGGATTTTTTTTTCCTCTTGCCAAATACCCATTACAATTTTGTATTTTAAATGTGCTGGCTGTTTCAAATATATTTGAGTTGCAATAAATATGCCTCTAGCTCTCTTAGATCTGCATCATCTCTGCTGATGTAAATTACAAGAAACTTAGGTTTATAGTCAAGCTGTGAGATCTTGATGCAGGAGGGAGGATTTGTTTTTTTGTTGTTGCTATTTGAATTTGGGGCTTAAAGCACTACTAAAGGCAATTGTCACATAGACAAGTACTACACATTTTTCTCTTTTCAGCTTTGTCAATAAACCATGATTAAGCTGGCCTCCATGGAATCCTTGTTCAAGGCTTCTTAGGAGCAAAGACTTACCATTGAGAAATACTGATTACTTTGTATCCTGTTTCCTCCCTTCAGAAACAGCACTGAGGGAGGCATAAGAGGAAATCCTCATGTCTCAGAATCAAAGGCAAAGTTCCTATTTCATGCATCATCCCTTACCCTTATATTATAATCATATAGTGAGGCAGGGAGTACCAAAGTGAAGAGAGATGGAGGGGATCTATGAATCAGAAAGCCCATAAGAAAATGTTTACACAAATACAAAAATAAGAAATGTACATGACTTGATTTTTTTTCTGGTTTTAATGGTAATTTATATATATATATATATATATATATGTGGAATTTAAACATTCTATTTAAAGCAGACGATGATTACCTTATTTAGGAACAAAGTATGGGAGAAATTTTCTAATGCCTGTGTGATCAGGGCATATCAACTAGATATCTGAGGATACAATACCATTAAAGGCACAGCTCCACCTCATCTATATGTACTTGCTCACCTCCAAGGCTTCAGAGGATGGTAAATGTAGACACCAGAACCAAATTGCAAATCAAGACAAAAAACTGATATCTGACTTCTAACTGCTGCTGAATAGAAACTCAGCAACATGGATTAAGATATAATTTTCTGACAATAGCAATTCTAAGAGACCTCTTTGGGAATAGTGACACATCATGTATTTCAAAATTGTCGCTACAAATTTGTGTCCTGGGGCAAAACGACCTCTTAGGATTCGATGACAAATCTCACTCCATGAAATCTCCTGCTTAACTACACAATCCCTTTTCCAAGCATATCACATTGCTTTTAGAACACTTTAAACTGTTTGATTCCTTTCCCCTTTGTCAGATAGTTTCAGAAACGTACTTCTTGGATGGATAAGGACCTGTCTTCCAATTTCCTCTCTAAATTTATTCATGGCCAATTTATAATATTTTGATCTTGTGCCAATACCATCCTTTAACTTAGATAATAATTCTTCTTCCTTGATATTTACCTCTACAGTATGTCATTCATTCATTTAATTCATTCAGTTTAAAATAATCTTAATAAATGTGAAAATGTTATAGCTATAAAATGAAAATGAACTATGATGACCTTTACCAGAGTCTGGCACTAACCTGGTTTTATTAAGTATCAGAAATGCTATAACAGATATTAAAGTGTAGTGACATTCCCTCATTATGCAAAACTATCTGGATTCATTTAAATACTTTTTGTCTTTCCTCCTCCACCCTTTCCTTTATAGTTTAGTTTTACAAATGAAGAAATTTTAAGAGTAAGCCCAGTTTTTCAGAGAAGCATTTACATATTACTGTCTGCATATAAAACATAAGAAAGAATATGTTCAGACAGTTCAGTGGCTTATGCAACTATCAGCTATTTCTGTAGACCCTCTTTCATGTAAGTAATTACCACAGTTGTCTTTACAAAACAGTTACTTAAAGGTAAACACATTTGGCACCTATTCAGAATAGAAATGAAAGCCTAGACCATGAAATTAATGTCTGCCAAAATCTCTCAATGTGATTAATATGTTTAGAAGACATACTAATGCTTAGCAGCGAACTACTGACTTTCTGCTTTTTTTTTCCTTTTAGTGCATCTACCCTGAAAAACACTTTCCATCACCTGTGTAGTGAGTTCAACATATCACATGTCTGACCTGTGCTTTTTGAAATACCAGTGCTGTCAATTTTGCCTGTAACAAGGTATAGGAATAATACCAGTAGGAATAATACCTTTTAGTGAAAATATGTGTTCCTCTATCTCAGAAGATCACAAAACCTGGATTTTCTGAGAGAATGAGCTGATGGGAAAGATTAAGATTTTCTTACTAATATGATGTCCTTAAAGCTACATTATTTGGCCTTAGAGTCAGAACAAATATATGCATTGCCAAAAAAATCTGGCCACACCACAGCCTTTGACTGTTATATCACTTCTTGTACTGAGAGCTGAACTATGTGTATATTAAGACAACAAAAATCATTCATCAACTGTATTGGGTTTACATGGCATGGGTTTGGTAGCAGGGGGGGCTGCAGGGGTGGCTTCTGTGAGCAGAGCCCAACAGCTGCCCCATTTCAGATCAGAGCCAGCTCCAGCCGGCTCCAAAAGGGACCTGCCACTAGCCAGAGCTGAGACAGTCACTGACACTGGTTGGGCTTCTGTGAGAGCAGATTTAAGACAGAAAAAAATAAATAAATAAATGACAACAGCTGGGAGAGCAAGGAGCGAGAAGCAGCCCTGCAGCCCCCAGGTTGAGTGCAGCAGGAGGGCAGGAGGTGCTCCAGGCAGGCAGCAGCAGTTCCCCTGCAGCCTGTGGAGAGGCCCCTGGTGGAGCAGGCTGTCCCCCTGCAGCCCATGGGTCCCACACGGAGCAGATCTCCATGCTGCAGCCCTTGGAGGAGCCCCCAGTGGAGCAGGTGGATGTGGCCTGGAGGAGGCTGTGGCCCATGGAGAACCCCCGCAGGAGCAGGCCCTGGGCCAGAGCTGCAGCCCATGGAGAGGAGCCCGCACAGGAGCAGGGGTTTAGCAGGTGATCAGTGTTCTAGTCTGCTAGTGATAGACAATAAATTAGTCTTTGAGCCTGTTTTGCCAGTGACGATAATTAGTGAGTGATCTCCCTGTCCTTATCTCAACCCTTGAGCCCCTTTCGTCATATTTTCTCTCCCTTTTTCATTGAGTTGGCGGAGGGAGAGAACAGTTGGGGAGTTTAGCTGCCCAGCAGGGTAAAACCACCACATCAACGTATGTGACTTTCTAGATCTTCTTCACAGAATCACATAATGGCTGAGATTGGAAGAGAGTGTTGGAATTTATCTGGCAGGGCCCAGGTTGCCCAGGAACATGTCCAGATGGCTTTTGAATATCTCCAAGAATGACAACTCCTCCCCGGGCAACCTGCTTCAGTGCTCAGTCACCCTCACAATGAAAAAGTGTTTCTCATGTGTTTCCTGAGACCACTGATTTATAAAGAGAATTTTATTTATAAATAAATTTCTGTGTATTTGCCTAGATGGAAAAAATTCGATGTTATTGAAACCTTTCAATTAATTTCCACAAAAAAAAAAAAAAAAAAAAAAAAAAAAAAAAAAAAAAAAAAAAAAAAGAGAGAGAGAAAGAGAGAAAATAAATAGTTTCATCCTTAACTCCCAGAACAGCAAGTCATTCTGAAGTTTAGGAATGCTGCATAGAGGCTTAATTACTCTTGGCTTTGTCCCCAGCTCTATACTAACACACTATCATCTCACAGCCCTGAGATTTTTGCAACGTACTACAGTTGCTGCATGTAGACATTCATCCATCCACATTTGGTACCATTCAAAGCACTGTGCAGTATGTTAAAAATGATCTGTATAGATTTCCCCTCATTAGTCAAGACATGAGGCGTTAAAGATTTCCAAGTTTTCTTGTGAAACAGCATTGTACTTGCAGCTCTACCATCCTATGGGGATTTTACCCTCATTTGTCTGCATTTACAGCTTTATCATTTCTATACATAAAAATATTGTCTTCAGCTGCCCTGAGAAATAAATATTTAACTGATGAGGTATGCAGTTCATCTCTTTATTCTAGGGAGTGTTTTTTTGGAAGTGGTTAGTACATTTTTTTGAGTGTTGTGTAACATAATGGATCATCTTTAGTTAGTTATAAAATGACATTGTGGCTCCCTGTGTTTTCCTTCAAAATTGCTTTTTAGAAATCAGTCTTGTAACAGCAGTATCTCTTTGATGCTTTACAACTATTTCCTTTTGCAAAAATATCATATAACTTAATTTTACAAACAACCAACACTGTAGGCACTGAAAATGTGATTAATTTCATTCGAAGGCATAAGAATGTCATCAAAATCTTTGGGACGTGACATGACATGCTATTTTTAACATATATTAATAAAAATATTAAATTTTCTAGAACAACTGAGCAAAAAACGTCTGCTTCACAGGTTATGTGAAGCAGAATGCTTATGTACTAAAATGTTTATGTACTAAAACTTTGGAGATATAACTGCAGTCTAAAGTGCTTTAAGATTAACACTAAACAAAAACAGTTTATAACTATAATCTGTTTCACATTCAATTGTCCTTCCTAATTTACTTCAAGGACAAAAATTCTCAACTTTTCCAATAATCATGACATCCTTTCTGAAATCGTTTCACCTCTTCTACCTTCTCAGTGAGGTTCTTATTTGCTAGGTGGGAAGTGGTGGGGTTTTTTCAGTCCATGATACCTTGGAAGGACTCTGGCGCCCATTCTGAAAAAGCTGCTCTTTATGAATATCTCAGGTCTCATTCCCAATAAACATTTGTGTAATCACTCCAGGAAACTATATTTTTTATTATTTTTCAAACAAAATGTCAGTTATAGTCATCCAGAATATTATCAAGCTGTCATGTTTGCAACATGCTGTGACAAAAATATATTTTCATATTACCACCGTTTGGTATTTGAGAGAAGTAGTAATATTATTGTGTTCTTTGAAATCTCCACAGTATTTATTCTCTTTTTTGTTATGATTTGGATCAGATATAGTACATAAAACTTAAACACAAGTATATTGTTGAAGGGGTTAACATTGCCTTTTGTTTTATCTGGCAAACAAAACCTATTTTTATAGTAGCTTGATAATTTCTTTCTTTAGCTGATGCTTTCACATGGGAAAAATGCTTAAGACCTCTTCAAGTTCTGTGCAACAGAAAAGCTCCTACTGGTCTTGAGGTAGAAAGAAAAGAGGTATCATAAAACGAAGTCATGGTTTTGGCTGGGACAGAATAAATGTTCTTTTCAGAGGCTCACACAATACTGTATTTTGGATTTTTGATGAAAATTGTGATGATAACACACTGATTTTTTTAGCTGCTGCAGAGCAGTGCTTAAACAGAGTCAAGGACTTTTCTGCTTCTTGTACTGCCCTGCCAGCAAAGAGGCTGGTGGTGCACAAGAAGTTGGGAACAGACACAGCCAGGACAGCTGACCTAGACTGACCAAAGACAGATTATGTACCATATGGCATCATATGCAGCAATAAAAGCTGCAGTAAAGAAGGAGGAAAGGGGGAATGTTCAGAGTGATGGTGTTTGTCTTCCCAAGAAACCATTAGGTGTGATGAGCCCTGCTTTCCTGGAAGTGGCTGAACACCTGCCTATCAACGGGAATGAACTCCTTGTTCTACTTCGCTTGCACGTGGCTTTTGGTTTAGCTAGTAAACTGTCTTTATCTCAACCCATGAATTCTCACACTTTCACCTTTCTGATTCTCTCCCCCTTCCCACCTGAGGAGAGTGAGTGAGCAGCCGCATGGTGCTCAGCTGCCTGCTGGGTTAAACCAACACAAACAAACAGTGCTGTGGAAATGTTTTCTGAACACAGGAAGGCAGTCAGGAGTAAAAAGATTTCAATTTTAGATCATTTCTTTGCCTCCAAATCTTTTAGAAGCAAAATCAACCAAATAAAAGGCCGTACCTTATCTTGTTAATTTGCTTTTTGCTAGCTTTTTTATTATTATTCTATTCATTTACAGCTACTAACATAGTTTTCCTGGTACTCAGCAGTACATCTCCTGTGGCAGGTACTGGCTCAACCATGAAAAAAAAATAATAAAATAAAATAATGTTTTGAAAAGAAAGACTGGAATGATTGCTTTTAGCCTTATATATGTATATATATATTGTTTTAAAGAATAAGAATTACCCCATGTACCACAGTGGGATTGACTGGCCGGGAAGCAGCTTTGCAGAAAAGGACATGGAGGTTCCAGTGGACACCAAATTGACCAAGGGTCAGCAATGCACTCTTGCAGCAAAGAAAGTCAGCCACCTCTTGGGGTACACTAAGCAGAGCATTACCAGCAGGTTGAGGAAGGTGATCATTCTCCACTACTCAGCACTGGTGAGACATCCCTCCAGTGGTCTCCAGTGCTGGGTTCCCCAGTACAAGTTAGACACGAACATATTGGAGAGGGTCCACTGAACAACCACGAAGATGACACCGGGACTGAAGCATCTCTCCTATGAGGAAAGGCTGAAAGTGCTGGGATTGTTGAGCCTGAAGAAGAGAAGGCTCAGGGTGATCCTTTCAATTTATACGAATACTTGAAGGGAGGGTGTAAGGATGATGGAGTCAGACTCTTCTCAGTGGTGCCCAGTAACAAAAGAAGAGGCAATGGACACCAGTGAAAGTATATAAAATCCATCAAATCATAAGAAAAAACTTGTTTATTAAGATGGTGATTCAACACTGAAACAGGTTGCCCCAAGAGTTTGTGGAGTCTCTATCCCTGGAGATGTTCAAAAGCTGACTGGACATGGTGCTGAGAAACCCAGTCTGGCTGATCCTGCTTTGAGCAGGGGTTTGGACTGATATCAAGAGGTCCCTGAAAACTTTGTGTATTCTGTGATCCTCTGCTTTATAGCATGCCAAGAATTCACCAACTCCTAATGAATACTGATTTGTTGTTTGCAGTGTGAGGTTGTGGTGTAGGGTATGAGGGTAGCAAAGCAAGGAAAGTCGTGTGCTATATAATTATTGCAACTCATTAAACTATTATTAAATATTATTTCTTATTAATGTATGTTATTTTACAACACTACATTTTTTTAATTGACCAGCAGGATATAGTGACATGTTTGAATAAATGAAAAATAAATACCTAAATAAATAAATAACAACCTGAATTAAAATTACAATGCTACACAAAGATGTGCATTCCATTACTTCTCATTGAAGATCATAATTTCTTTAATCTCTTTTGTTTTCTCAGGAACATCTTCATGGGTATTTCACTACCTTAACTTGGCTCTAGAACTGCCACTATATATGGAATACCCAAATATAAATTGAACAATGTCTTGCAAATAAGTTCAGGGACAAAAGGTGTCCCTAACCATGGCAGGAGGGTTGGAATTTAAAGTGCTTTCCAGCTCAAGCCATTCTATGATTCTGTGACAAGTGCAGGTACTATTCTGCATAATAGATAACTCAAAATAAAGGGTCTAGTTTAGCAGCCAGGACGAATTCTAGTCTAGATACACCAGTGTAATCATAACAATATGCTTTCTTCAAATGTCTAAATGCATTAAAAATAGTAGAATTTTCCCCTGATGCTCTACTTATTCCTGTGTTTCCACTTTCCACTGCATATTCTAGTATTTCTCTCTCCTTCACCTGTATCTGGTTGGGTTAGGGGGATCATTAGATCATCATTAGATATTTTTTGAGTGAAAGAGTGCTAAAGACCAATGAAGCTGTAAGGACAACTAAAACAGGACAGAAAACCATTCTGGTTTCCTGTGATAAACGCTTGTTTTATGTATGTCCACTATAAATGTAATTACAGTGCATTTGTACACATTACTTTGATTTCTCTGAGAAGTTTTATGTCTGATTAAAAATAAAAAAAATAAAAAATATTGCACTGCTACTAAGCAAACTTTTTGCCCAACTCAGTTCCTTTGTTTTAATAAACAAAAATGGCTACCGATTTTCTCCTCCATAATAATATCATATTTCTTATCAATCCCTGTTTATTTTTTTCCACTAAATCTATTTTTTACAAATAGATCATTTTAACAGCATGTTATTCTTCATGGAAATATTTGCTTATGTTATGCCTTGTAGTGGAACATATCATGACATGGCTTTACCTCCAGGCTTTTCATCTCATTATGTCTACACCTCAGTATTTACATTGTGGATGCCATGGTGGTCTGAAAGACTGTCAACAGCAATGAAACATAACAGTACCAGAGGTTGGATGGGCTGTAGCAGGCCCTGTATCATGTTCTCAATTAAATGAAGTATCTTGAAACTTTGACATGTCCTTTTGTAAGGTTTCAACAACAAGCAGTGTATCCTTTTTCATCCCTCTACCTTATCATGTAGTAAGAGACACTGTGATGATTTCTTCACATCTCTGACATCTCTGTATTATGATAACGTGTTTTTTTGTTTTTTTTTTTTTTTTCCCACTGTGAAGGACTATTAACTACATTTTATAATAATCTTTTCCTAAGCACCATTAACATAATTAACAGCCTGTTAACTAAGGCATTAGACCTTAAGCATCAAACAATAAATTGTAAGTCCACAGCTAGCAGGACACCCTTCAAGACAAGCACTGCTGAAGAATACAATAGCCAGAACTGTGAAAATCTGTTTGTTCAGTCATGGAGAACATCCAGCGCCCATTAGAGAAGAACAAACATCTGAGTTAAATTGCTCTAAAAATGTACTTAAATAAATACCATGCTAAGGAGCTGCACTTCCACCAGTTAGAGCTCCATCAAAATTGGTTAATTATTCTTTTAAAGATTACTTCCTTAAAGGACATCACTTTGCTACAATAGCTATCTACTGGGTCATTAACTACCCTTCAGCAACAATTCTTTGATATTATGGCGAACTATTCAGAGAAACTTTAAAGCAGAGAAAAAAGATTTTGCTGTACATTAGGAAGCAGGTTAGGCAAAAGCTATCATGTCCATCCATCTTTAGATATCTTCTTTGGAGTAAATCATTTGCTAATTGCTAGTATCCTACGAGTTTCCGTAACATTGTTATAGTGAGTGCAATTACAGCCAGGGGCTGTAATTCTCATGCAGCATTTGCCATGCAAGTCTTCAGTTTATGAATTTTAATTTCCTTTTCTCCCCATTTTAAAACACCACCACACTGCCATAACACAAAGGCATTAAAGGAACATAGCTCAAGAGTCTTTTTCATATACTGCAAATAAGAAAAGTGTCTTTCCTTATTTGTCTGGGGAACGAAGTGCTGTTAGACCAAATTAACTCACATCGTGTGACATACCTCACTCAGCCTTTGCCACAGGAGCTATCACAACAAAAGTTGCAGTGGCCTACTTAAGAAATCAGTACAGAAACAAGCAGCACAGTGCCACCATGATGGGAACATTAATAAACTGTCGACCACTTAGACCATTTCAGAAAAGTCTAGGGGCTGTGTGGCTGCCAAAATGATTGTCACTATGTTGTTACAATGAGCTAGAGCAAGACAAACAATCAATACAGCTTTGTAAACTTGAGATGAAGAACTGCACTGTTCTTCCTGAGGTTTCCAGTAGACTCAGATCCTAACACTTATCTTGCAAGACAATTTGAAGAAATTATATGTATCAAAAAAATACATAATTTGCCCTTAACCATTCGTTATTTTCCCAGTCATTAAAGCAATCAATTCCTGTGTCAATCCAAAAACACGTTGTTCTACATGGAAACTTTTTCTGTTCCTCTTCTGAGCTGTCATGTTTCTCTGTTGTTGCCTTTCATTTCTCTAGCCTGGTTAAGCAGTAAGCAAGCAAGTAAAATTACTAGATTTGTGAGGGCTTGTTTGTTTGTTTTTTGCAGTCACTCATGGTATGAGCAACTGAAGGATGAATGCAGAGAACAACGAAATAAGGTAGAAAAATAGAAAATGTTGCTTTGCTCTTTTAGTTGTTGAATTTTCTTAGGCAGTCACATACTTGGTAACTGAATGCCATTGTGATAAAGCGTTAAAAGGAACAAGAAGATCTTTTGCTTCTAACGTCAGCTCAGGCCCCCTTACCCACGTCTGGCACTCACTGCTACTCTCATGAGATACTTGCTCATCCACTTTTCTTCGGGAGGCTTTCACCCTTTCTTCATTGCTTGATACGGAACAAAGTTTAGCTTGAAGCCTGCAAGTGCTTCCTGAAGGCTCACTTCTGTAACTGTCACAGACTCTGCAGGTGTGACAGCACTGAGCACAGCTGAGCAAACTCCTGATCACATCCCCCAACACCATCATGACAGCAGACTTAATACATCCGTGAAGAAAGAGCGTCAACCCAGGAAGCACAGACGGAAAAGACACTATAATTTACCTCAGATTTGTTCTCCAGTATTAAAAAACCACAGGAGAGTTACAGATGAGCAGAAAACACACTGTTCTGAGCCATCTCTTTTCAGAGGGTGTCAGAGCACAGCAAGGTTCCCAGTGCACTGCAGAGCAAGCGCCATTGCACATGACTAGGACAATGGATTTGCTAACATCTTTAAGGAAACCTTGTAGATCCTGGCTTTACAGTCTCCCTGAAGGCTGCAAGCTCATATAAAGCTGCATCTTTGTGAGTTAAGCTTCCACTGTCTCCCTGCTCTTAACAAGCAATGAAAGATTTTAATACTTAAAAGGATTCGAAGATGTAAAATAGCCCTCCCCGGTTCCATGTTTCTTAATCTGAAAATCTCTTACATTTACTACACTTTCAGAAATCCTTCTTCAGGATAGGAATGGAGGAAGGGAAGAAAAACTTGTAAGAACAGGTAATTTTTCCACTTAGACATCCTGACACTGGGTACTGAAACCCCTGGGGGCTGGACCTACTCTCAAGTTTGCTCACATGGACAATACTCAGTTCAACACAAGATGTGATAATGAGGGGATGTGAGGCACATCTCCTGAGGCACAGGGCTATGGAGCAGAAAAGCTTTAAGAAGAAGGGAAAAATTAGGATAAAACTTACATTTTGCATTTTGCTGTTGTTTTTTTTTGTTGTTGTTGTTGTTTGTTGCTGTTTATTTATTTATTTATTTATTTTCTTATTCAATCCATCTTCCTTGTATGCACTTGTGTTATAATTAACACATGGTCCATTCCATCTCTCTGGATAAAAGCCAAAGAGATTATTTAGCCTGTATTTTTAGCATAACATAATGGTTACACAGTTCTACAGTATCTGCCTTGTAATTAACTGTAAAAGCACTCATTTTTTCAAAGATTTTCATCACGAATATTATTTTGTCACAAGTCCACCCATCTTCCCTGAAGACAAAAAATTTGATCTAACAAGGAAAAGAATTTGAATAAAAAACAGAGTTCACGCACACAGGATAAATCACTAAGGAAACCAAATTTAGGATTACTGTGTTGTGAATAAATAGCTCTTTGATACATGCTATGGAATGATATAAATATATCAGATAGTTTATTAATACTTATTGCACAGGTAAATGCAACATGTCTTTAAAAAATCTTTACTGAGGACAAAATATGATTTGCCATTAACACTCAGCAAATCTGTCTGTTCAAGCAGCATTATAATTCTCACACATCTTGACCTATAGCGATCTGTCAAAGTGTTCTGTAAAAATCATTATTTCTTGATCATGATACTATGGTTAGAACTCCCATTTTACTGACGTTATCAGTGGCTGGGATCAGGGTCATGTCCAGAGCAGAAAACTCTTGCTGAAAACAATTCCCAGCTGAACCGGCTAATGTACAAAGACAGTGAGAGGCTTTAATGATCAAAACCAACATCCTGAGCTGCAATGCAAGAGGCAGCAAGTCATTTAGGGTCTGATAAGGGAAAAGGAAATGCTGACTGTGCCAAAGAACAAAATTTCCAGGCAGTTCCCCAGAAGCAATGCGCTGCTCCTATGGCCCCGTACAACTCTCCTTTTAGCAGAAGACTAGACAAGTGATACCACCTTTGCTGCAGAGGGCAAACAAAGGCATTATCTGTAGTGAGGAAGCAGGCAGGATGTAATCTTTCTCCTTCTCCTGCATGCAGATCCCAGAGCAAAGCCTGTCAGCTGCACTGATTTGGAACATACACTACTCTGGCATCACCATGGATCACCCCAAACTCTCCAGAAAGTCCTGGAAAAAGAAGTTCACCATGTGCATAGGAATTGATGGTGTTCTGTGAAAATTCATCTCTATCCTAACTTTTTTTTTTTTTTTTCTTTTTAAAAAAGATTTTCCCTTGATTTGCTTTATAGTTGTACAGTTCAAATATCAGAAGGCATACCACAGAATTCAATTTTGAAATGCTGTAACAGCGCGACAGCGGGGTGCCTAACTCGGGTCTTTGAGCATTTGGGTGTGCACATGGTAGATGACAGGCCAGTGGCTTGGAGTTTGCCACAGGGAAATCTGTGCTGATATCACTGAAACAGAAAACTCATTTGTGTGGAGGCAGTGCTAGGGTGCTGTGAGAAGAAGCCAGGGGCTTTGACAGACCGGTAAGTGTGGCTGAGGGCGTTATCAGCCCATCTGTCCACCCCACTCTTCCCTCCAAAGTCTCCATAGCAGGGGCATCACAGACAGACATACCTGCTGCTGTAGGAGATGGCAGTCTCGGCTCATCAACGCCACAGGCCACGAAGCTACTTGACCACCATGGCAATGGAGCATAGCACTTCAGCTTCTGCCACTCTCCTCCGGGGCAGAGAGGGGCAGGGGGACAGCTGAGGGTGGTAACACCTTGGATCACGGCTGCTCGGCCTGACAGAGCCCATCTGTCAGGACCCGAAGTGAGAAAGCGAGATGGATTACACAGGAGCTGTGGTTGTATTAAGGGGAGATGTAAAGTCAGGCTTTCCCAGGAAAAAATTATGTAATTAACTTAGTTACTGTGCTCGGTGTTTGTGCACTGTATCTGTAGCAGCACATTCAATTAAAATCAAATAATAGAAAATAAATCTCAGCTGGAGTACTGCCTGGATAAGTGCCCAACCAGGAAGTAGAGCTGTATTGTCTGAGCGATTTATGTTTATGAGCAATTCATGAAACAGATTTTCTGTTGATTCTGCACTTTTTACTGATAATTACAGAACATTTTGGGGGTGAGGAGCTACCACTCTAATTGAAACAAATTTTCCATTCCAAACAAACAAAATGTAAAAATAAGCCTGTATCTTATCAATTTTTTAAGGGGAAAAGAGTGTTTAAAAAATCATTGTCTGTTTCTCATCTATTTGAGGTTTCTCTACAGTCTTTTGGTATTATAAATGGGATTTAAAGGATACAAATATTAAATCTAGATATACTTTGAAGTTCCTACCCAAGCCAAGATGGACTAAAGAGACTCTTGACTATAACATGGACTTGACTGACAGTACACAGTTTTAAACAGTAGTGGTCAATGCATCGTGGAGCCTGGCATGTGTGTTCTTGTTTTTCTACAATGTTTTTACATAACCTTGGCAAGTCATATACTCTCATTGCATTAACTACAGAGGAGAAAAAAATAAATAAAAAGGAAGAAGATAAATAAAAATAGGAAATATAGACCCACCCTTACCTTAGCAGGATACTGAGAGAAGGAAATACAGACAGTGGTCACATTTTTTATATGGTTACATCTACAGTAGTAAGTTAAACAAGGCCAAGACACAGGCCAAGTGTTGACCCTCAAATCTCCCTTTATTTAAGCTGGTAGCACAGTCCCTAGCCCTGGCTTTGGCTTTACTCCTTCAGACTATGTCTAGGAAGGTCACCTGGGTAGCTTTCTCCACTGGTGGCCTGGGCATGGCAACCCTCTTTTATGGGAGAAGGGGAGCAGGGCTGTTTCTCGCTGGGCACATACCATGCAGTGCTAGTTGGCCTCAAGACTGGAGTCTTGCCCTCACCTTCCTTATTTACTAGTATCAATACAGCCTGTAAAAATCTGAGATAAAGGACCATAGCTGCTGGATACACACTATAAAACTTGATTAATGGTAAGAGTCAAGCATGTACTGTTGTGTGTCAATTTGACCTGCAATTAGATCCACACAGACAGTTTCTTGGCTGCAGTCTTCAGGACAAGAACAATGTTCAGCAAGTACAGCAGAGTCTGTGCAGGGTCTGACTCTGTTGATGCCTGCTTTTAAAATGATTTTCTGTAAAGTGTAGACTCAAGGTCAATAACCCCAAGCTCAACAGCATGACCTCCATCTCACTAGCAATGTATGTACTGCTGAGAAGACCTCTCCTATCTGTACATTGGTGTGAGTCAGGCAAGCCAGATTACTGAGAGATTCTGCAGTGCTGCCATCCAAACATACTGGGGTGGGAAAACACTTTCCAGAAAACACCTATGGAACAGATCAGTGGAAGAACTTTTGGTGAAAGATACGATTGTGTAATAAAGCACTCCCCAAAGAGAAGAAAAGAAAAACCGATTTTAAAAATTCCACGTGGAAAATTTTGGCCTACTTAAATCAAAGTGCTTGCAGGAATGTTTCCATCTGTAGAATTTACAAAAATAGTCTACTTACTCCTTTTTGATATAGCTGAAATATTTCATTTTGAGAAATCAAGAGCATTCTCCTTCACTGCTAGTGATGCTGTGTTTTGTTGCACGGCCTCTCAGAACTGGCAGGCTGGGAGTTGCCAGAAAACAGACTGACTGTCCTTTTCAGTGACGGATGTTCTATCACTGGAGGTGTTCAAAGTTGGGTTTGATGGGGATTTGATCAACCTGATGTACTGAAAGATGCTTCTGACCATGGCAGCGATGTGTGACTTGATGATATTTAAGGATCCCTTTCAACCCAAACCATTTTACTATTCTAGAATTCCTCTGTGTTTTAGGTAGCATCAACTGGAAATACAGCATCTCTGGCAGAGCTTTTTCTAATCTAGTCTCACAAGACTGTTTTTCAAGACTTTTATCGTGTTTACTAGATTAAAAGTTGTTCCTAATATCTGACATAAATTTATCTCATCTACAAGATTTTGGAAATTTATAGAAAAATGTCATAGGTCTGTCTTCACCACCTGAATATGTATAGTAAAGTAGGACAAATAACATCAAATCAAAGTGTTTGGTCCTTAAGGAAACAACACACATGCATGTTATAAAAACTAACATTACGTGATTTTGATATTTCCCAAAATCTTTTTTACAAGGAGGATCAGAGGCAGAAGTTCATTTCAGTTTGACACAAACAGATAATCAGAATTTCCTGCAGAATGACCATCCTCACCTCCAGCTCTTTGTTGTTTCTTCATAATTAAGTATGCAGGACTACTTCAGTGCCTGTCTGCCAGGGTGGCCAAAGGCCATAGAGTGCTTCTTCAACTTTGTTTCTGAGCTGAAAACAGCCTTGGGTGCACCCTGGAACCTGGCACAGATTGAGCAGGGAAATGAGATCAGGAGGGACTGCAAGAAAGGAATGTTACAGAAAATTGCTGAAATAGTTCTTAAATCATGAAGACCTTGCTAAAAGGGCAATAAGAACAGCAGGGAACTCTACAAATAGACCTGAATCTTGGTATGGGAAGATTTGCTATTTACATGGTTGCAATATAGGACATATCTGCCTGTTCCTTTTTGAGTATCCTCTGGGAGTGCTACAGTTCCCATACTAATGAAAATCAAGTGTTAAGTTAAATGACATAATAAATTCCAGACATTGGTTTTTATGTAAGTATTCATCTTTATGCAAAGCATAATGTATCATCCTAAATGTCATTCATTCAGTAATACTGTTATAATGCTGTTCCTTGGTAATGGCCAGGAAGAAGTTGTCCAGGGCATCCATCAACACTGTCACTATGTCATTTTTTGTCTGCTATGAAACCTGACTGTGAGAGATCTTGGATATTAGATGAGAGAAAAACTTGGAGGCAGTTGCTTCCAGAGCTGATTCAGTTGTGTATGCTCCATTCCTCTGTTCCTCTGTATGCTCAGACACAATTCACCTCTAGCAATCAAGTAAAGGCAAATGAGGAGCTTTGGGGCCAGAATATTGTTTGTTTGTTTTGTAACTGGCACCTCTAAAAAAGGCTGATGGAGCAGTGAATGCATCACCACTGACTCCCAGAGCTGCCTGATGAAGCAAGTCATAAAGTGTTTGCAAATAGGGTTTGCAATGAGGGGGACCCCTGAGCTTTCAAGAGGAGCAATACCCCTTTCCCAACTGCACCCCAGCTCAGCTTGGGCAGGGACTGAGCAGATGCTGAGTGAAGAGTGCCATCTACTGAGCCACAGCCTCTCACTGCCCACCCCAACACAGCTTGCTCAGCCTGGGAGTCCCACTTGCTCCTGCCCACAGCCCCAGGCACCACTGCCAGATGTGGGAGGTGACATTTCCACTCTCTTCATTGCCATAAATACAATGCAAGGAGCAGAAGTCTGTAGAAATTCCACCAAAGTACACAAACAGAAATCAAATCCCCCTCTACTTTCTGCAATATAAAATAATTTCTTATTTATATAGCAAGAAAAATAACAGACAAACATACCTGTAGTATTTGGATTATTCTGGATGTGATTAATTCAAAGATATAAACATCCACATCTCTCAGGAGAACTGCAAAAAAAATCATCCTTCTTCATAAAGAACAAGAAATTGATCTATCCTCCTCTAAGACTAGAAAGCATTACATCTGCTGAGCAACATCCCTATTCATCAGAACAGTAACCTGCTGCTACATTATCTGGGCCGCAAGGGTGCTACAGTATTTTTTTCATTTCATTATAATAAATTAGCTGCTTGGTTATTAACATGCTTCATGTTTAAGGGAGATAGTCACCAGCTCCTAAGGAATCAGAGACAGTCCATTACGTAAACTGTCCCAGAGTTTATTTAATTACTGCAGTGCCCAAGTGTTTAAATGAAACTTCCTCCTTCAGATATGCCCCATCAACACAGAGGAATCAATAAGGCTCATTTGAAGCAATTTACCCACTGTCGTCTATATCCCAGGCAGCACTTGCACTATTAGTTTATCATATGTCCCTGAAGTATTTGCCTGTCGAACTTTCTTGTTCCATGCTCATACAGATGAATGAACTCTGTCAAGACAATTTCAAACTGGTTTGCCTCTTTGGGAATTTCAGAGCTGGGGGTGGGATATTGGGATGATTATCTAGGTCTGTGAGAGCCATGGAACAAGGACAGCATCCTTTCTGATTGTCACGGATGTGCTTTAGTTGCTACATCAGCCTTCACCTATATCACCCTAAATAAGAGAAAATGGCAATTTACTGTATCATGCCTACATGGTCCTTTGCTCATCCAAGGCAATAGCCTCCTCAGAATCTTGGTGCCACATGAATGAAATACAAAAAAAAAAAAAAAAAAAAAAAAAAAAAAAAGTATATTCCCTATTGTGTCACTACCTCAAATAGCAGTGAGAAATTGTCTGGATATCAGTTTTTGTTTGTTAAGTTACTTTAGCTCCTTCCTTTATTTATCAATTACAAAATATGCAGGAGATTGGATAGCTAAAATCATTTTTATCAGTGGTTTTATTCTGAAAGAAAGGGGCATCAGGTAATAAGAGAGACAAACTGGAATTTCTTAGCAGTCTGCTTGCCTCACAGAGATAGGAGTGAAGGAGACATCTGTTCCCAAGAGACTATTTAAAAATTAACCTTTAAAGAGGGCATTTGCGAGATTGAGAAGAAATAAGAATTCATTACATATAAAGATGTAGCCCGGACTTGTTCCTATTCTCCTGGCAAGGCATCACTCCCTTAAAGAGGCTTCCTTTGACTTTCAGATGATTAGCTAGCATTCAGTAATACCAATGCATTCAAACATACATTTACTAACAAGAGTTGTCTCCTGTCTCCAATCCAGGCATCACTGGCTGTCCTATGGGTTTAATGCAATCCCAGCTGGATGAAAAGCTCATCTAAATTTCAACAGCCTATGGCCACATCAAGGAACAAGCAATTTCAGGTTTTCAGGAATTTCTGAACAAGGAAGCATGATACAACTGTATAATTATAACACAGGAATATGTAAAATAAGTTACTGAGTAGTTTAAATGATGCTTGCAATTCAGACTGATGCACTTATTTCATATACAGTTTGATTGCCAAGATTTGCGACAATAAGATGGAATGGAGTAGACAAGAAAATAGCTGTTCATTTCTAAAGCAATAAAACTAGGATAGAGGAATTGTTTCGTACCACAGAGACACTGCCAAGAAGGTCTCTCCACATTGCAATAATGTATGCACCACAATTAGAGGGAGAAATTTATTTGCTTTTTTCAGCTGTAGAATGCAATGTGACACTTCTGCCCACACTGTTGTGCTCTTGTCTTCATGAGGAGAAAGGCCTTTTTGAAAGATCCCCCAAATTCAGCTAGAAGAAAATCCTGCCTTCATATTTGAAGCAAACATCTGCATCATTCAGGTAAGAGATTACAGTAATCTGATTTGTTGTCTTGTTAAATTTCAAATGATAAAGTCTAGAGGCTTATTTTGGGATGCTTTTCATGTCTTTTATTTCTGTTTTACAGTAAAAGTGTAATTTTGCTTCTTGGACTTCTTCACAAAACCATGTATGCAAAAGGTTGAATTTTAATTTTGACCAGAATGCACTCAGTCTTGCTAAGATATTGGTGCAAAAACATCCATCTGTTTTGGGACAACAGCCTAGAAAATGGGAACCTCAGGGTGAGATTTGCCAAGCTTCCCATTCCTTTGCACTAAACTGGCTCTTTTTGAACCAGGAAACAGAAGTCAGTAACTGTATTTTGAGGATAGGATTGAATTCCTAGCAATTTTATATGGAGGAGAGCATCACACTTAGGTTATGATATTTCATTTGTTCTGCAACAAGAAGGCATTTTCTAGGCAAAAATCTGGATCCCACTAAGCTGATGCAGTAGTAAGAAGACAACCTTCCCAGTTCCTGTGCTGGAACTGTGAAGCCCAGAAATTCCCACCTGGCAACTACAGGCAAGACAGACAAGGAAGTCTAATTACTTTCTTGTAGAAGGTGTGTAGAGAAAGTTATTGTATAGAGCTTGTTCTGATGACAAAAGTAAATAAAAAAATAAAAGCAAATGGAAAGGAAGGAAATGGAAAGTCCCCCCTGCAGGACACAAAATGCCCTTCCCTCCACACAGTTCCCTCAGAGGTTAGGATGCTCAACAGCTCATGTTCTGGGGTTTTCCTACAGTTCATATGTGGAACATTTAAAAAGAAAACAAAAAAAAGAAAGAAATATTTCCATGCTCATGGTATTAGCTAGGAACCTTTTGTGAGAATGAGATTCACTTTGATAAAAGCAATCACAAGGCACCCACTGTTTGACAGTCCCTATACACAGTGGGGTGGATTGAGAACAGAGTGCCAGCTTTCATATTAAATGTGGCTGATTTTCATTTCATTTCATGTCATACTTTTCTGGCTATTTATATAGGATCATTTTTATTTTTCCTGTGCTAGTGCCCTGATTTTTAATTTTTTTAATTCTCATAAGGGTGCATGCAAGTTAATACAGTCACATAATGATGTCAAGCATTTGCAAATAAGTAAGTATTTATGGATTTCAAAAAACTAAATTATGCAAATGCAGTTCAATAAATTGTAAAAAGTTATATTATTCAACACAGTGCACTGTGTGGATCTTCTTAAAAAAAATAAAAAATTATTTTCAACTAGTATTATGAGCTTGATAGCACATAACACTTCCACTGGAACCATCACAGTTTAATTACGTGATACCATATGTATTCCAAGTATTTCTAAAATGGGCAGAATTTGCAATGAAAATCCATATCAAACAACTATGTGACCTGTGTAATAGCCAGTTTTCAGAGCTATATAGTAATCCCATCCAGAAAGCACCAAAATGTGCTGAGAGAGCGCGAAAGAGGCACCATTTGTGCACATTGCACTGAAAGAAAAGGACACAACACATGTATGTTTGAACATCATCTGCTCGCAGTCCTCGTTACTGGACCTGGTTGCCTGCAAGTTGCATTGCAATGAGTCCCCTAAGAAGATCATTCAGTTTTCACAGGGCAAGAGGAATTTTAACCAACAGGAATGTAAATGTTAAAAATAAGTGCATTTTAGGAAGAAAGAAGTACTATTTACAAAACCAGTCTTCAGAACTGGTATGTAATGGTGATACCAGTTCATACCTAGACTGAATGACTTTGGGAAACACTCTGAGTAGATAATACATTTTTAATCAGAGAAACTAAGACAACTATGGCTTCAAAAGACATAGTCACCAGCATTTTTGTCACTCAGCCTTGTGTCTGACTTCAATCTTAAAGTAGGTCTGCTTTTCACAAGAGACTTGGACAGTAGGTTTTACCAGCTTCAACACAGAAGCTGAGAATAGGCAAATTTACCTAGCTCTCTGGAAAATGCTCATTATATATATCTTCCAAAAATTAATTAAATTAAAAAAAAAATAAAAATCTTAGCTAATCAAAGTCAAGCTAATCAAAAGAATGTGACTCACATCTTTCTCTACATTGTGCTGGCACAAAACAGAGCTGGTGGAGGCAATGCCGTCCCTCTTCCAGTGCAATGCACTCATCTGGCAGCTGCAACGGACTCCGGCCACTCCGAATTCTGGCATGGGATCAGGCAGCATGTGCCAGGCCTCAGCCCTCGCTTCTTTTTACAAGCCAAAAAGTGGCAATGAAAGTACTGCAGCAAGAGGCAGTTATGATTTTCTACAAGGCACTGATCCTACAGCCTATCTCTCTTTCCTTGGTATACAGTAGCCATTTGCCCTGGCAGAAGTAGAACATCTCACATAGTCAGCCCATTTTGATGCAGCTTTTAAAAGCCATATATTAGACCTGTATCTATAATAGATTTTTTAAAAAGGACCTTTGTAATCAGATAATCCTGACGCTCAATTATACATCTGTATATAAAACACCTAAAGGTTTAATGGTGGACTACGTGGTCTTAGAGGTCATTTCCAATCTAAATGATTCTATGATTCATATGCTCCAAGAAGTAACACTTTTTGGCATTACATTAGGGCTGCTAAATTCCTGAAATTTCTCACTCTGTGTTGGAAGAGAAATATGGTATTTGCTGCAAAATTGATACTTCTAACAAATCTTCGATCAACTACAGAGCAAATGAATTGGCAAAATTCTTTTACCTGTTGGTTTTACCTGTTTTACCTTTAGCTGGCTGGCTTTTAGCCACAGTTAAATTTTACAGTAGATTTTCTTCCCCACCCTCCTGATATTTAACCACTCATTATTATATCCATCAGTCTTGAACTGGAGGATGCATAAAGAATTTAAAAAGTTGGTGTTCATATGATCAGCCTCAATGTCTGCAGAGGTGGCAAGCCTGAAGAGCTAGGCAGGACATCTACAAAAGAAATCATTGAAGTTACTGATGAAGGATGAGTTATGTCTTAAATCTCACCATGGCAGGTTACTGATCCTCAATGCTTTATTACCCTCACTGCACCAAAGGCAGTTTTCCACCCAGCGGTCCGCAGAAGAAAATATGTCCCCATGGCTCAGACATTCATCTAAAGTCAGCTATATATGAAGGAGTGTTTAGCTGGAGATGCAGGACTGTGCATGGAAAGCAACTGGAGGAGAAGCACACTTTCTCGTTGCCAGCTATGTTCAGGAGCAATGACTGACAAAGGGGTAAAGATGGAAGTTTAAGCTTGTGGTGGGAAATTTACCAGGATTTGTTTACTGTCATGTGCCATATTTGCAGTATGATTCATAGTGGTGTCAAAGCCTGTTTCCTAGGAATATCTTGAAGGACAAGACAAGGGGTGTGGATGGACTTTTAGAATCACAAATCATAAAATCATAAATGGTATAAAAATTGGTGCAGGGTTATTCACCTTTTTTTTTCCCCCTTTTTTTTTTTGGTGGACTATCAAACCTTATGAAATACATCTGTCTGATCAGCTGTACTCTTCTAGGAATAACATGTGAATGCATTTTACATTTTCACACATCAGTGCTCGTAAGAGAAAATGTTGAAGTTTTGCCCCCAGAACAATATGCAGGATATCATCTCACCTAGTTCTAGCCATCTCAGACTTAGGAGTTAACTTTAAGTAATATATAAATTCACCCTAAAACCAATAGAAAGACTAAAGAACCTCTAGTCAGTGATTTTCCTATCCAAAAATCATTGGAAAAGATGATGAGTGCAGAGTGAGGTGACATACCCTATTAGGAGCAGAAGTGGGAGGTAGGAGGATTTATATTCTGTTTTAATGTTTTCATAAGGTACAAATCTTAACCATAAGAACTATTAAGTGAGGCCAGCTGGAAACATTCCTGCTTAATATTTTAATATGGATTTCCCCAAGAGGAAATGCTTCACCAAGGCTTTAGGATTTGGAAAAAAAAAAAAAAAGATTGTTTGAAAAGAAACATTAGGAGGAAAAAAGGGGATTTTGAGATTCATTCCAATAATACACTTGTTAAGTACTGGGATAAAAAGCTTCACTGCAGACACACAGAGGAGCACAGAAGCACACAAGTGGGTGGGGAAGCCCAAATAATACCCTGTCTCAGCTCCTTGCAGGTCCATCCCAGCCATCAGCCCATCAAAAGCCCATCTCCACAGACAAAAAGGAACAAGGGCTCAAGGCAGGTGGGGAAACTCCAGCAACCCAGTTAGAGAAACAGCCCTAGCCCAGTTTCTCCCAGTGCTGTCCCAGGAGAACTTCAGCACCATGGGCTGGGGGACACCCATCACCATGAGGCAGTGGGAGCCACTCTCTAGGCCACCTTTTGCACTGACCCCCTAGGGATATGGGACACACTGTGAGATGCAGGGTCAGAGTAGAAAGATGTCAGGAACTCGGGGAGACTGGGACCCAGGAGAAGCTACTGAGCAAGTGGGGTATATGATCCCAGCCATTTGAGGGATGCACGTTGTATGTATATATTTCCACCAGCAGACCTCCTTCGTTCTCAACCAGAGAAGAGAGCAGGATGAGGCCATCGGTATTGTCAGTGTTTGTGTGAGTGCTCTCCATGTCTGTGTTGATCTTTGCAGCCCTTTGTATGTACGCGTATATACGTGGTGCAGACATGTTTGTGCCTGTCCCTAGGGAATATTTGCTCAGCCTCCCTACTGGCTGCATCTGGGAGTACGGAGCTGCAGCAGTCTTGCCTCCACTGGATTTGGCAGCCTCTAACATCAACATTTTGATTTTGCTTTCAAAACTCATTTCCATTTTTAGGGATGACAAAATGGGAGTAAATGAAATAGAACTAATATTTTCAATTTTATTAAAATAATATTTCAACCAACTCAAGCAAACTGTAATTGTTTTTCAAAGACTATCTTCACATTGTTTTAATTTTTTTCCTGTTTTGAAGCGGAAATGAAAACAGAGGCACAGTATTTCCTCTTATACAAAAGATCTACCTCTATTTATTGTCTTCAGAAAAAACTTCCTGATGAAGTGACAGATACTAAAAGTATTTGCATCAAGAGTAAAAAGTGTCTGAATACCTTTCTGTAACTACAAGTTTGGGGACTAATTCAGAAATCACACAGGGGAAATTTTATGGCCTCAGTAATGCAGTAGGACAGGTTAAATGATCATGATGTTCCCTTCTGGCCTTAAAATTTATTAACCTCCTCCCATTTTTCCTGTTGATAGGTTCAGTGATACTTTCCAACTACACAGCTAGCTCTCTGTGGATATTATATGGTAGCTGCATATAATTACTTCCATCTCAGAGCAGGAAAACTGAGATTCAGAGAAGTTAAGTGACACAATCATCATGCAAGAGTGCACTAGAACCAACATTAGACCTTAGATTTATTGACTAGCCATCCTACGTGTAGTCCATCAGCCTCCCAATCTCTGACAAGTTAGTTAAGTCCAGTGTTCTTTTTTCTCCCCTTCCACAAAATAAGGGCAATAACACCTTCTTATTTCTATTTACCTATAAAATGCTGTCAAAGATGATTTCAGCTTATGTGAAATTCCTTCTACAATTTCTAATCAAGCTACCTTGGGCAACATTAGCTATGTAGCTACACTAACACAGAGCTCATGGCAAAATAATCACCTTAGCATTTGAAAAACACATTTTGCATCCTCTGCTGCCATAGTCAGTAGTGTGGCATGAAACCTGTACCAAATACCTGGACCACAGTGGCTATTTTAAAGCTAGCAGGGACATTCTGAGTGAATTCAAACTGGGACTACACACTGTTAGAGTGTACAGGTACCTACCCCAAGTGCAGTTGTGAAAAGCCACTGCAGCTTTTTTTATTATTATTATTTCATGTGCACCTGACATCTGTGCTCAGAAACTCATGGATTCTTCAGGAGGTGTTATCATCACTCGCATTTGCACCAGTCTTATCTCTGATTGTCATTCTGGGTAAAAGTATTTACATTTTAAATGATGCATACTCATACAACATTTAATACACATAACAAATAATTATGACAAACACTCTTCCTAATAAATAGTAGAGAGCAAAAACTCCTTAGAATTTGCAATTTGAGATATAAAGTAAATTGGATTTTAATACTTAATTAAGTTGTTAAAAATTGAAGAACACTTTTATAGCACATTTAAAAAATATATTTCATGTGTAAACTCTCAGAAGCAATTTAAAAAAACATGGAATGGAAACACCCTGCAGCGGCTCAGGTTTTTCCTCTCCAGCTGAATTCAAGGGCTGATTACAATGAGCTGTTTTCCACATCAGCTCTGCCCTTTTCACCACTTTACTCAGTATCTACAGAAGTTTTAGGAAGAGATGATAGGATAATTTACACAGAATTGATAGTACTATGCAGGTGACAAGGAGTACCATGAGCAGTTCTTTCAATCAGCTCTGCCAGCAGCAGCCTGCAAGCAATGCTTGGGTGAAGATACAGAAATCAAAAGAACTGAGAAAATATACTAAAGAGCTTGCCTCCTTCATAGCAATACCAAATACGAAGGGCATCCACTCCCAGAAAATACATTCATCAAACACACAGCCTTGGACTGTGTGACAAGTAGCACAGCTGTAAAAATGTCTTTCCATCCTCCAGCTAGGAGATTGCCCATCATTGCCTTGTAAATAAACCTGGGGTGCTTTTCAGGCTGCTTCAGTCCTACTAGGCATCTTAAATCTCACTAAGTGCCAGACAGCAAACCTACCTACCGGCCTTCCTAATCCAGCATAGTTCTCCACACTCATTAGATCCATCTTTGCTTTATATTTGTTATGCATGCTCAAAAGTGCCTTTTAAGGGGAAATGAGTTTCTGTTAGCTAACTGGGACTCATGTGAAAGTAAACAAACACTTGGCTTCTGCCCAAATCTCCCAGAGAACCTAAACGGTTAGAGGTGGTCAGAGATGTGGCTATTTTTATATCACATCCTAGTGACCACTTCTTGCCTAATAACCTAAACATAACATTATTTACCATATCCCTCCTCAGGTGTTTCTTCTCAGAGGTCATAATCTCTAGTCTACTTCTCTCCTCACAAAGAAATCCTCCTCTACATGTAGCTATTTTTCTGGAGTTTGGCAGCAGTTGTTTTGACAGGCTTCAAATGATTTTCTCTGTTAATGTTATCCTGAGATCTTTTTCAGCAGAGACTTATACATTTTCTGCATAAAGAAAAAGGAACACATAGTGATATCAATGATCCCAGCAAATACAAAATGAAGTAGCATCTCTTGCTTTTAGTTTTGTTCTCTTAGTTTGATTTCTCTTCTATATAGATAAGTAGATTTCATATTATCTTTGGTATCATTTTTCTTTTTAGTCCATGAGCATAGCTTTCTATTGGAGTGAACTGATCAGTAAGGGGGATGTGCTTTGCAGTTCTCAAATACAAAACTCATATCAGAAGAGACAAGAAACTGTCGTCTTTCATCCAGAAGAGACAAAATGCAAAAAATACCTGCTTGATTTCAGTTTTTCTGGGAAAATTTTTTTCACATACATTCTACTACATTAATCCTGTTCCTGGTCTTATAGAAGAAGAAAGAATGAGATTTACTATTATTTCCATTTTTAAGTTGTGCTTAAATACTATGAAGATGTGGCACTTGAATGTATGAGAGAAAAAGGACAAAAATCCAGTTGGAAGGAGGAAGAAAGAAGATTCTGAGTTGTTAATACAATTTTAAAGCCTTTAAAGATATTGCAGATTTTTTTTCCCTTTAATGAAGCAAGCTTGGGTTTTGCAAATTAACAATTCTCTGAAGGATTTCACAAAGAGAGAAAATAAATATGGAAGAATTTTGTATTTAAGACTAAATTTTGTTACCTGTACCAGCACATAAAGTGATGGCAAATTAAACTAAAGATCTGCATACAAGTTACTCTGAGGAAGCAGGAAGAGGAATGGCACAAAAGATTTTGGCAAGTCCTAGCTGCTTGGGAAGACTGATAGTACACGCATCTGACAGAATTAGCATACGTATCTTAGCATAGGAACTTTGGTTGCCTTTTGTGGCCAGGATTCTTGCCAGTTGTCTCTTCCTTTAGCCACAGGGAAAGAAAAATCTTCAGTATTAGCATATTTGTTGAATGAGGCACATAATTCTGTCTTTCACTATACTCGTTTTCTCATAAGACACATAAGCTATTCTCAGAGTCCCCAGCTGAATGCAGCTCTGAGCTTGTGGAAAGGATTACAGAATTTTATTTGAATAAGAGCTAGTAGTTCCTTTTTGTGTCTGGTATGATTACTGGAATTGCAATGTGTTCCTTTTTATGTGTGGAATAGATTTATGCAAGCGTATACGGTAAGGGAGTTCTCTGCCATTGGCAGAGAAGAATATCAGCTGGAGCATCTCCTAAGGCCACTCAGCAGAAGTACACCTGTTATTCCATGCTATAGTCTTCCTCCAATGCCATAAAACACAAGCTCTACATTTTTGCATGTGCATAAACTAATGATAGATAATTCACAGTCCAAATGACAGTTGGGGAAGCCAAGCCCAAGGCACCAACCCATTTTAATACGAGCATGCCAAAATGAGATTAAAACCTTGAGCCAAAATGGGATAAAACACCCTTAAAACACTAATAATTCTGATTTAATCAATGATTATTGCTCTTCTCAAATGGAGTTTAAAAATTGTGCACTGGCTTTGATTTCCCTTTTTTGTTTAAAAAAAAAAAAAAAAAAAGAACTGTTAAATAAGCTCTGTTTCTGCCAGTATGGAAAATCTTCCTTGTTGCCCTAACACTTCAAATGCATAAGTAAAGTTTAAAAATTTGGAAAATGTAGCTTTAGCATGGGAGTGAGAAATAATTATTCCATTGCTGTAATATCTTGTGTAGCTGAAGGCAATTCAAGTATTTTGTGTGTCGCTATAACAGTTTCAACTGAACTAATCATCTGGCTCCTAATCTTTTTTCAAGGTTATATGAAACCCCTGAGTGTGACACCAGCCCAGCAAAATTCAGGTGTAGATGGTACTGAGAAACGAGATTCATGGAAGAATAATTTCTTTGAGAAATTATGGTTTGGTTGGGTGGATTTAACTCAACAGGACTTTCCATAAGAAGATATTTCTATAGAAACCACTCTCTCTTTCCATGCCTTTTAATTAAGTCTGAAGCCTTGGCTGTAATCAATGTACACAAAATAAGCAAGCAGGCAGCTACAAACACAACTAAGGGAAAGAAAGGATGTTATGGGTTTCTAAACAAAGATGTGACAGATTTACTGAAGGGAAAAGAAAATAGAAAGAACAGAAAGAAAGATTACAACCCAACTGGATTCTCTGATTTTACATTCTTCTTTTCTTCTACTTTCACTCCACTAGAACATGGGATGGATGCCAGAGATGCATCAAACTGTCCAAGTATAATTTAAGTAGTCATGGAACAGATGTTCACAACAATTTCTGGTCAGTGCAGGGATTTTATTACCTGCCCACAAGCTCCTTCCCACTGTGAAAACTGTATTTCTTGCAGATGCACTATATCAGATTATATCAAATTACATGTATTCTATAAGGTTGAATGACCCTAATCAACTATCAATGTAATATAATGCCTCCCTTCCTCCTCCCACCTTTCTCCAAGACTGAATAGAAGTTACTTACGCTGGCCAATTTTATAACGTGAGCTTCAAAAGCTCAAATACTTCAGGAATTTGACTTTGAGTGTTAGCGACTTCCTACAGCGTGAACAGGTGGGAGAATGCTGGAAACTGAAGGTGAGCAACAGTTCTCCTTCTCTTCTCCCTTGTACATGCAGCAAAGGTCACTACTCTAATCCACCTCTCACATTTTCAAAGGAAGAAGACAGTGTGCCAACTCCAGAAGTCTGCCAAAACTTTTTTTCCTTTTTTATTTTTTTCCACAAAAAGTAAGAAAATTGTAATTTCTCTGGGAAGATTGTTAAAGTATGTTGGTTCTTTTCATTTGAGAAGGAAAGGTAAATGAACAAACTGATGTTATCTGAGCATTAGGGTGTATAAGTAAAACCTAATATATGGACATGAATAGAATTCATAACAGAAGAAGATATTAACAAAACATAGAAAAGGTTGCCTGGAAAAATGCCAGCCAATTAATCAAAAGTATGACTTCAACAATATAAAATATCTACCGTGCATTACGGATAAGCTTACACAGCAATAGTTGTAGCTCACGTATATACACTTTGGCTAGATTTACACAGGTCAACACCAGTGGAATCACAGAATCACAGAATGGCAGAGGTTGGGAGGGACCTCTGAAGATCATCTAGTTCAATCTTTCTGCCAAGCCGGATCACCTAGAGCACATTGTTAAGGAGGGCATCCAGGCAGGTTCTGAATATCTCCAGAGAGGGAGACTCCACAACCTCTCCGGGCAGCCTGTTCCAGTGTTCTGTCACCTTCACAGTAAAGAAGTGTCCCCTCATATTCAGCTGGAATATCCTGTGCTTCAGCTTGTGTCCATTGCTGGGTGCAACTGAAAAGAGACAGGCTCCATCCTCTCAACACCCTCCATTCAGATGGAGGGTGCATTGATGCATTGGAGGATGCATTGATGAAATCTCCCCTCAGTCTTCTCTTTTCCAGGCTAAACAGGCCCAGCTCTCTCAGAACATCCTCGTACAACAGGTGCTCCAGTACTCTATACTATCTTAGTAGCCCTCCTCTGGACTTGCTCCTGCAGCTCTATGTCCCTCTTGTATTGGGGAGCCCAGAACTGGACACAGTACTCCACGTGAGGCCTCACCAGGGCTGAGTAGAGGGCTTAATAACCATTAGGTGAATCAACCTTTGTATCTGAAGTTTTTTTCCAGCTGGAGAATATGCTATCAAAGGAGCATTGCCAGTAGGACGCAAGACAGGTGATTTTAACCTAGCTGAGGTTTGTCTAACCATGCTGCTGTAAGGCTATAGGCTCAGCCTTCATTGCAGATGGAAGAATTCAAGTCCTCATCATCATAACATACTTTGTGAATTTGACAGTGTATTTGACTGACTTGTTTTCAACAGTGTCTTGAAGAAGGAAACTGGTTCTAGACTGGGACAGTCAGAGCTTCTGGAAAAAGACAAAAGATTTCACATTTCCATGGAAAGGCTTTGTGCTTATTCAGGAAGAAAAGGTTCAAGACACTGTGCATGAAAGAATCACAGCACAGAGAGACCTCAGAGGCACTGGAAAGGATTTTCCCAAGACCAAAGGAAACTCAGCTTTTTTTTTTTTTTTTTTTTTTTTTATAAGATAGAGTTACATTGTTAACAGCAGTAAGGCTTAGAAGCAAGAACTCATTGGCACAGGGTAAGAGCTGTGAGTGAAAATTTAACTTCCAGTTTGTACTTCTTATTTACTTTGAGTTTTATTTCAAAATGTTAAATTCCATTCAAACAAAACAAAAACTAGATATGTAAAACATCCTGGTCTCTTTGGAAAGCTGACTTGAAGACAATCTGAGTGTATTGACCTCACAGCTGTGGCCAGCTTGAAATACCATCTTGGCTAATCCAAGAATAACTAAATAAATTAAGACTAATGGCCTATCTGGGTAAATAACACATCTCTGTAGAGTAGCCAAGAATACACATTACAGCGGAGATAAAAGTATTTCTTCCTCTCTTTCACTTGCCTTTATTATTCCATAGTATTTTTCAACAATGAAAAAATGCATATTTGAAAACCTTGAAGTCTTTTTATACACCTTACTGTAGTAAAGAGAATGGTTGTATGCTTGTTCTTTAAATGTTTTTCAAATTGCGTGTATGAGTGAAAGATCTCTTTCCCAATTTCAGCATTATGAAAGGAAGGACAATATAATGTTTCTACGTGAGCATGTCATATATATATTCATTCATGATGAAGGGGTCACTTAAAATAATTCTGAAATGACAGTACTAGTTGCTTCTCCAAGTACCATAATACCACACTAGACCTCTCTGAAGGAACAAAATAAACATGGCAAAAAAAAGCTTTCTCTATTCTTCCACTGCTGTAACAGCAACAGTGAGAAACTGTATTCTTTCTTTGTTTAAACCAAATTTCCCAAATAGACTTGCAAAGACAAAATAAGGAAAACACTAAGTAGGCAACTTTTTTGTTCTGCACAAAATATTCCTCAAATGTACTGTCTTAGGTAGCTAAGAATAAAAAATAGAGACAAAATGCTAAACAGGATCCTTCTTTGCCTGCTTAAAATGCGCTAACACTCAGAGGTTGTGTAAATGGTTCCACACCGTCTGGCAGCTATGAGGAGAAAAACAAAGCATCATTTGCAGGTACTGTACTTCTTGCATTTTGAATAATGTACCACAATGTACTAATTGTCATAACAGGAAGAACAATATACACAGAATTTAAAGTGCAGTCTGTTCCCTCATTCATATTTATGCTACGCAGTTCAGGAATGCACTTACATTTTGTACAATTACTATTCTGTGTATTGCATGGCTGTGTAGATTTTGTGTGATGTATGAGAGAGAGAGAATAGGTTAGATAGAAATGACGTACTTTCCACAATGCAGCCTTGCACAACTGGAAGTGTACTAAGAATGATAATCACAGTAACACTTTCCTCCTCCATGCTGATACACCAAGCTTATTGCCACGTTCTATTGTGCTCCAGCACTCTCACAGACTGCAGCCTATCCTGTGGATGCACACACCCTGTAGACTTGCACACATATCATCAAAAGCCATCTCTTTCAGCTCTTGGCCAAAACCCAGATCTAATAAGAATCAGCATATCGATTTAGGATGGGCTGTTCTCTCTCTGAGACAATCCTGAATCCATTCACCTGCTACATTGATGCTGGCTGTAGCCCCAGTATATCTACACCTATGTTCCATTCAGACTGGGGATTCGCTAATTGCTTGGCACAGTGGCAGTGGTCACTGGAAACACTGGTGTCTATGTGAACAAGCCTATAAGGAAGCAACCACGGTCTTCATAGTAATCCAGCTCCCTGAGTTGTTGTTTTCAAAACCAAACAGAATGGAAACATAATCCTTTGGAAATATAAACTGGTTTTTACACAGTTCCACAGACAAGTATTGAGGGGCAGCAAGTAAAGCATATTGCTTCATATCCAGAAATGATGATAAACATGACCTTTCCAGCACTTGGTCCTATCATAGTCTTAGATGGTAACAAATTATTCTTAACAACCTCTTTAAGCAGCTCTTAACAACCTCTTTAAGCAGCTCTCCCATTTTTTTGTGAATTGCAGTCTCTATCAGAGGTAGTTAATTTGGGGAAAAAGTCCTCAGGATTTTTGTCTTTTCCTAGTTGACTTCCCATAGACCTCCCTTTCCATAAGGAAAGCAACATTAAAACTTGCACAGCCAGGCAAGTTAGCATGTGTCAGCCAGTCTGGGATAGCTTTCCATACATATCTTCTCAGCCCACACCAAGGCAATTAGTTATTTTAACCTTCTTTCTCTGAAAGTTTACATTATGGAAATGTCTTGCTCTATCAATTGGAGAAATGCATTTGGTAGCATCTTACCCAGCAGACTTCTCCACCTTCTGTCATCACAGTTTTTCTCTCATCTTTCTCTCCTCCACGACATGCAAACTTCAAGCCTACTCACGCTCTTTCCTCATCCGCTATCCATCCCACGCGGCTATGCCCCCTCCTTCAGTTCAGCAGGGTTTTTTCTTCATTAAGTGTGCATGCTACCAGTCAGAGTCAGCCACAGAGTGAAGCTGACATCTTACAAGGTCCTGCCTCTGCCTTCTGTACATCTTCATTATATTGAGAAATAAATTGTCTTGTTAGTTACATTATTACATTTTAAGTTGACAAGTAAATCTTATTATAAAAGTATAATGATACAATAAGATGTTTTTTTCATACATTTAGCCCTCTCTGTCAGACACTTAATTATATCTACTGCTGCATGGTGATCTGAAACATTAATTTGGCAAATCAACTAAAATCCCCCATAACAGACTGATTTCTTAGCCTGCTCTTAGGGTTCTAGTTTACCATATACTGAAATTACTTTAAACCTGTGTCTAGTAAAGCTCTGAAGAGCAAAAGGGCTTTTCTTGGGGGGATTGGGGGAGAGAGACCTTAACAGGAATATTTTGATAAGAACTCTAAAGAGAATCAGACCCGAACTTTTGTGTATGTTGAGAAAAGAAGTTTTGCAAAGACACAAATAGAATCTTCCCTATCATAAGCAACATAATACCCACATATCTATTCCACCACAGAACACTGATCTCATAACAAAAGAGCTCCGTTCTATGGCACAGGGACACTGAGACTGCTTCTCTGCTTTTCACAAAGCTTTGCCCTGGGGACCTTCCTTCACATACACACACACTACATGCACCTGTACACACATTGGCTAGCCAGGGAAGTTATGGTGAGAGCTAGCCACTCCGCACCATGGAGTTCTGAAAGCCCTTGGGATCCAGTGTAGGACAGCTAGATTTTTCCTTTCAGGTAACCTGCACTCAGCCTGAGCTCAGTCTCCCTACAGCTCCCCATCACCCCAGTGTGGATAGCACCAGAGCCCTTCTTGTGTCTTGAAAGGAAAAGCCATAGGTTATACCATGCCTTGCTATACAGCCATATGTTCTTTATCTCATTGTAGAAACGTATGTGGTAGCCCAAGAATGCACAGTGAGCCAGGGGAGGCATCCTGCAGGTAAATCAGCTCTGAAGTACACTTGGCACTCTAGTAGATCAACCCCAGCACATTCTGAAGGTATTCCAGCAGACACTTCTTGATGTTTCTATTGGAACTTAGGGGTCAATCAGCAGACAACAATGTCGAAGCCCTACATCTTCCCAATACCAGCACGTAAAACATGCAAAGCCCTATTGCATAGCTCTTCTCCCACTTGCCACCTGCAGAGCTGAACCATTCCAGACTGCAGCCTGAGAGAGCCCAGTAGTGCTTGCAGGTATAGGAGGGCCCTCCAGAGCCAAGCCTCCATGAAGCTAGAGCTGGAAGAGGGAGAGAAGTGAATGTGATCTGCAAGTCTTAATTTAAGTTACAATTTTTTTAAAAGCCTCTGAAATTGACCAAAAAGACTGGTAGTTCCCAAACTGCCTATAAATTGTGTAGATAACACTGAGATGACCTCCAAGCAAGTAATCTATTCCTGCACTGAAAACAAGCCTGACCCTGATAATGCACACTTTTGTGAAGGAGCCTACAGACTATATAACAAGGGATGCTTTCATTTCCATAATGTGAGCAAAACAAGGGACACAACTGCGTCTCATAAACATGAAAGACATCCACATTCATTAACCAATAAAGCTGAGAAATTATCCTACCTAGTATAAAGGAAAATGGAAAAAAAAAAAAGGCTGAGCCTTTCCTGTGGTGGCAAATAAATTCCTGTAGAGTTACTCCACAAAATGTATAAGAAAGCTTAAGGGACTTTGGCATCCAGCTTTTGCTGAACTTCAGCTGGAGGTGGATGAATAACTGTTCTGCACTCCCTCTAAAATCCTTCTGAAAACCATATTTACTTCATCACCTCAGTAAAATTTTGTCTTCTGCTTGCATATCACATATCCCATCTAACTTGGAACTTGCCACTTTAAACAGAGGACTTACTAACAGTAAACATATCTTTTCTAGCCTGATTCCAGCATGACTCTATTCATCAGTAATAAACTCTGAGTATAAATCTTTTTTACTGCTGTGCTTCTCCATGTGTCAGAAATTCACGTACAGATTTGGTATAAGCAAGTGCAACTTCCTCTAGAAATTTAGGAGGCAAACTCTGCAATGACAGAACATTGTAACTTATATGGTAGTATAAAAACATTCAAGTGACAAAATATGCCTATTTGCTATTCAGGGAGTGTGTCAAGACAGCAATTCATGCTACAATCTTCAGAAAGCTAAACTTCTACAGCTGGGACAAAACATTAAAAAAAAATCAGAACTCACTAACACACCAAAGGAAATGACCCAAAGGCATTAAGAGGAAGTCAGTCCATGAGTCACAGAATCACAGAATCACAGAATTTCTAGGTTGGAAGAGACCTCAAGATCATCGAGTCCAAACTCTGACCTAACGCTAACAGTCCCCACTAAACCATATCCCTAAGCTCTACATCTAAACGTCTTTTAAAGACTTCCAGGGATGGTGACTCCACCACTTCCCTGGGCAGCCTGTTCCAGTGTCTAACAACCCTTTCAGTAAAGAAGTTCTTCCTAACATCTAACCTAAAACTCCCCTGGCGCAACTTAAGCCCATTCCCCCTCGTTCTGTCACCTGGCACATGGGAGAACAGGCCAACCCCCACCTCACTACAGCCTCCTTTAAGGTATCTGTAGAGAGCGATAAGGTTGCCCCTGAGCCTCCTCTTCTCCAGGCTGAACAAGCCCAGCTCCTTCAGCCGCTCCTCATAGGACTTGTTCTCCAGACCCATCACCAGCTTCGTCGCCCTTCTCTGGACCCACTCAAGCACCTCGATGTCCTTCTTGTAGCGAGGGGCCCAAAACTGAACACAGTACTCGAGGTGCGGCCTCACCAGAGCCGAGTACAGGGGGACGATCACCTCCCTAGCCCTGCTGGTCACACTGTTTCTGATACAAGCCAGGATGCCGTTGGCCTTCTTGGCCGCCTGAGCACACTGCTGGCTCATATTCAGCCGACTGTCCACCATCACTCCCAGGTCCTTCTCTGCCTGGCAGCTCTCCAACCACTCATCTCCCAGCCTGTAGCTCTGCTTGGGGTTATTGCGCCCCAGGTGCAGGACCCGGCACTTGGCCTTGTTAAACTTCATGCAGTTGACCTCAGCCCATCGGTGCAGCCTATCCAGATCCTCCTGCAGAGCCTTCCTACCCTCGAGCAGATCGACACACGCACCTAACTTGGTGTCATCTGCAAACTTACTGAGGGTGCACTCAATGCCCTCATCCAGATCATCAATGAAGATATTAAAGAGGACCGGCCCCAGCACCGAGCCCTGGGGAATGCCACTAATGACTGGCCTCCAACTGGATTTGACTCCATTTACCATGACTCTTTGGGCCCGGCTATCCAGCCAGTTTCTAACCCAACGAAGCGTGCGCCAGTCCAAGCCAAGAACAGCCAGACTGATAGAATAGCACTTTATACTATACCTCTCTTAACTATTTTCCGTACTTCAGCTTTTTTTTTTCCTTCCATCGCATCTATCCTTACAAATTTGAGTCATTTCCTAACCTCCGCATTCACAGGATTGTAAATCACCACTTCACCGCATCTTCTAACAAAGATGATATGGAGGCAAAAGCAGTTTAAACTGTGTATTCAATACTTGGACCATAGGTGCATATTGCTTAACAATAAGATTGGGTGCAAATTTACCATTTGGTCCTTAGGCTACCTGCAGACCTATAAGCCACAACTCTTCACTCCAGCAAAATGCCTTGAAGTGGTGCTGCATCACTACAAATGGCTTAGGTTCCCTTCAAGGGTCTAGCTCTGAGGCTCAGCCACTCACTGACTATGAACAGATGTAAATTAGTCCTTTCATACAGGGATAAATAATTGCTTCTTAACACAATCTCCCTCCACTGACTGTCCAAAAGACAGTGATTCTTTCCTCTTTAATGTTCATTTAAGTATCTTCAATTAAGGAGTAAAGGACTCCTTCTAACTTGACATTTCAACTTGAGAAAAATAACTAGTTCAGTTCCTGGTAGGCAAACTATCAACTTAGGCAATCATTAAGCACCAATTTGTTACAATGCAATTCTGAAAGAAATTCTCAAAAATGCATATATGAATAGAACCTAAACTCTACCAGTAATAAAGGGAAATAATTTTACACCGTAATCGCAATTCTATTTTTAGAGAAATATTTAAAATCATCTTGTTCTTGAATCTAACAGGTTTGAAAAACATATATGTTTAAAAAAAAATAAATTGTTTAGTAACCAAGAAACATTATTCAAGTATAATGCAACAACTCAGAAATGTACACAATTATCCTCAGTAATTGACAAAATCAATAACCTTCTGCATGAACTGCAGTATCTGTCCCTGGGGGGAAAATAAATTGAACCTAACTAGGAACAGTGGTGAATAGCACCCTAAACTTTCCTGGAACTTCATTTGTCATGTATGATTTATTACTATTTTTTCATGTCACTTGTTGATCTCATCTTCTGGTAGAAAGCAAATTGCTTTGATGAAAGCCAATTGTATGGCTTGGATTAAAAAGGCAGAGTTGTCATCAAATGCAAAACCATCCTACATGAGTACCATGAACACTATCCTTCCTGGTAATGGTATCTATCTCAGTGCAGTGGCCCCAGATGGAAAATGCTCTCATTTATGAGATTTACCTTAGGGATACTGAAATGTAAGTCACAGATGAAAAGACTGAGTACAAAGCATGTTTCAGCCCTCCTTGCACAAAGAAACACTTCAAAGAAAACAGCTTTTTATTTGTATTGACAATTATGTTATCATAAAACCTATAATTTTTCCTTCCCCTTCTCCCTGTCTTGCCCCACTAAGAATTCATTGTGTTAACTGCTGGAGAAACTGAACTACAGAAGCCCCCATTAATTACAGTACAACTGAAACAAAATGCAAACAGTGAGAAAGAGTGGAGTAAGACAGCTGGAGAAAATCCCACAGATATTACCTCAGGCTGTGGACATTACAAATATTGGTGTTTGTAGGGAAGAGATGTGAGAAAAAAAAAAAAAAAAAAAAAAAAAAAAAGGATAAATGACATGGAAAAAAACAAACAAACAAAAAAAAAAAAAAAAAAAAAAAAAACTATCATCTAGACAAGTGCTTAGGTTAGGTAAGTAGTGGTAATTGATGCTGTTCTCAAGAATGAGGGGCACCCACATGAAAAAATATGAAGAAGCCATGAACCCCCTTCAAGATATACGTGATATATCATGACTGGACTTTAAGGATCAGTTTTCTGGATACTGAAATCACAAGCTTAGATTTTTATTTTTTTTATAAAAGAGAACACGCATACAACCACCCTACCAATTTCTAGATTCTTTAGGTAGGGAAAGAAATGTAAATGTTTCCTAACAGAGTAATGCAGTGGAATCTGTTCACCTTTGCAGACAGTTCAGAGCGATTTGAACTCCACCACATGTAATACATAGTTCCTCAAAATTCTGTTGGGTAACATCAGCTTTACTAAATGGTGTTCTGGGCAAAGCTAGCACATATCCATGTTGTTCACATATCTGGCATGTAGAGCTGCCACATGTGATGTGAATCATCATATTCAATAAGAAGTCTAACAAGTGCTGCTGCTCCTTAGCTTCATAATTCTACTGAGTGGAAAAAAAAATAAATAAAAAATCAGATGTTCTCCAAAATGTCAAACTGTTGTGTAAGTATGCTATTATTTCAGTCTCTCAAATACTTGATTTGTTGTTTGGGTTTTTTGTTATTTTCCTACAAAAGAAACTGTTTTATTAAATAGATTTGATCTCTACATAGCACTGAGTTTGAACCACTACTAATTCAACCACAGATCTTTGAACCTTTCATGTTATTTGTAAATGAGCTAAGATGGCTCATCAGAGCAAAAAGAATTTGCAAGATGAATCTGTATGTCCATGTTAAAAAGAGGTAGTAGTAAAACAGAAGTTGTTACTGTCTCAGATTTTAGTTTAATACTTAAATCTCTCCTGTATTGAACACTGTTAAATCTTTTCCCTTGATCATGATTTGTGAACATTTCACTTACCAGTTGTGTATATATTTTTCATAATTCAAGAAGAAATAGAACTGGCATAAGCTATGGTCATGCTGCAGTCTTCCAAGCTGCAATTTATGTTTAGTTGTGCCCAAGATAACTTTCTGGGTAGTTGTCAGGGATCAGTGAGGGCTGGGGCCCTGGGCACGGAGTGCAGATGGGGATACCAGGGGAGGTTTAGAGTTCCTGGGATCCTGACGCTAATAGTTTCAATGGCTTTTCTCCCCTCAGGAGTAGCATATCTGCCTGCCACAAGAATACATATGAATCTTGTTATGTGTACCTGAGTTATCTCTCATCCTAAAGGACATTGTTTCCTGATGTATTCCTCAGAAAAATAAAATTCATGAAGCTATCTATCTAAAGTGTTCTGTCAATGGTTCTGGTGCTTTTTAATTTCTCTCCTCCTGTTTTCCTCCCAGATATAGGGTATTCTGACGACCTTGGTAGAAACTGAAGTATTAAGCTCTTTGGACTATTCAAAAAATAGGAAAAAATAAAACCACTTATACTTCCAGGTCAACCGCTCCGTTGCTTAACCTGCATTTGCAAAAATGAAGAGGGATGCAGTACTGTGGGAGGCAACAATACCCTAGAAAATGGTGCATGGACCCACAGTGACCTATTTCAGCTTTCAGACAACCTCTTGGGACATGGTTTCAGTGACAGGTACAGTGGGAAAGAGTGGAGGGAAACAGCACAGCATGAATTGTTGATGTGATGTGGCCAGCCTGTTTGAAAATAAATAGTTAGTGACCAGCTGACAGAATTAGCAAGAATCAATCATGCAGTTAAGTTCATTGGAAAAGAAAATGAGAACAACAAAGGGTGAGCAAAACAGTAGCAGTGAGCCCAACAGACTGTTGCATAACAGCTAATGGTGGTTACTATAGCCACCGAAACACAGAATTTTAGCAAGTGTTGAAGTATAGGAGCATCACCAGAAGCTGGGCATGAGCTGGAAAAGCACTTCTGCTCATGTTTGGGAATGGCTCTGGCCAGTGCAGATTCCAGCAGAACACAGCAAAGGGTTGATCATACCTGTCCAAATGCTAGAAGAAATCTGATTAACCTTCAGACAGACTGGCATTTTCTACCTACTGTGTCAGGTAAGTACATACTGCCTTACAGCAGAACATAGGCCAATAAAGTTTACAACCTTCAAGGAAAGGAGTTCCCATAATCCAGAAATATGGAGGGACTCCAACCTACCATCACATATCCATATTCTCCTGGTTTGATATGAAAAAAAATATTTGAGCAATCACCAGCTGCATGAAGTTAACAAGAGCAAGTGCTGGATTCTATACTTGAGCCAGGGCAACCCTGGCTGTATGTACTGACTGGGGGACAGGACACTGGAGAGCAGCCCCATGAAAAGGGAATTCAGGAAGGAATTGTCATGTTCTGCTCTGTGTTGCTGTAGCCTCATCTCCAATACTGTGAGCAATTTTGGGTGCCATGCCACAATATAAGAAGGACATAAAACTGAGAGCCTCCAAAGCAGGGCAACAAAGATTGTGAAGGGCCTAGAGGGCAAGATGTATGAGGATGGCTGAGGTCCCTGGGTTTGCTCAGCCCCGAGCAGAGCAGGCTGAGGGGAGGCCTCATGGCGGCCTGCAGCTCCCTCACGAGGGGAGCGGAGGGGCAGGCGCTGAGCTCTGCTCTCTGGGGACAGCGACAGGACTCAAGGGAACAGCATGGAGCTGGGACAGGGGAGGGTCAGGCTGGGGGTTAGGGAAAGGTTCTGCACCCAGAGGGTGGTCGGGCACTGGGGCAGGCTCCCCAGGGCAGTGGGCACAGCACCGAGCCTGACAGTCGGGAAACTTCTGGACAATGCTCTTGGGTATATGGTCTCATTTTGTGTGGTCCTGTGTGAAGACACAAGTTGATGATCCTTTTGGATGCCTTCCAACTCAGGATATTCTATGATTCTATGATTTTAAAATATAGACTGCAAGCAATCTCTGTTTACGTGCATTAAAAAATGTTTAATTGTTTTAATAACAGGCTCACTGGAAAACTTCTAATTCGGATCTATTATCTTCTTCATTAGAATTCCAGTGGCAGGGTGAACACACAGGCTTCTTATTATACAGGAGTTCATTATCAAAATCTACCCTAGATTGATTATCAATAAAGTGTTTTTCATTTCCTTAGAATCCTCACCACAGGGCTCTTTTATTTATTATCCTTCCATTCTTTTTTCTTTATCTAATCAGCCTGTGTTGAATCAGCTGCTAAGCATTCAAGAGTGAATGGTTTCTTCAGTTTTGTAACCATTAAAAGTCCGTAGGAGCTATCATTCAGACCAGATGTGTCATTGTTCTTTTAAAGAGCCAACTCTCCTTTCAGTTTTAAATACCTGTGTATCAACAGTGTAATGATACTAAATGATGACCAAATACATTTTCAGACAACTATAGAAAACATGCTTCAAACACAGAGGTTTACCTTTCTAGCCTAGGAAGCCAAAGTGTGCATGTGCACCTTGGCACCTTCCTCCTCATGAACCCTGGAGAGCAAGAGTTGCCTGTGCTGAGAGACATCGGGGCCTAAGAAGCTACCAAGACGAGCTGGAACACACTAACTAGATGGCCAAGGTTCACTTGCATGCAGCTGGTCTCTCTGGGTGCCTCTCTGATTAACAAGACTCTGTTAGAAAACAACACATGGCATCTGAAGTTCCTGCTCATTTGCAATCAGTGAAACTGAATTACTCAAACCTCCTCCGGGGCTGTGATTGGTAGGAAACAAGGGAAAAACATGGGTAATGTTTAAGCGCCATCATTTGTACATGAAAGTTGTCAAGGTTCATATAAATAAATTGTAGAAAGCAGCAGCTCTGGGCACTCTTTTCATCAGAAAAGACAGAAAATAATTCTGGAGGTTTAAAGGAAAACCACAGAGCATCCTATGCTACTGAACAGAGCAAATGTTATATGCGTTTGGGCTGAACACACTTGAGGGAACTGAGATGACTGAAAAATTTGACTAGATCTGACAAAGTTCTCTTATATGACAAACTAGTTTCATACTTTGAGTCTTAGTGCTAATAGGGGCAGAAGAAATAAGAGCAATCTACCTCTTCCTACAAGCAAAAGGGGGAAATCTAATATCTTGCCTACAGTTTCCAGCCCTGACATATTTTTTACCTGAAGCGTAATGCAACATGTAGCACATAATTCATAGTTTTTGTATTCTGATCTTACAACCAATGAGAGTTAACTGGTTTAACTGGCAATGGGGCATAAACAGTTCAAAACATGCAGTGGTAAGAGTCATAAGCTGAGTATGGACACTGGGTAAGTTTGGGAATGAGGTTTTGTGAGACTCTGAGATGAACACCCATGAATCTTCATGGCTGACCCATGGGATGCTGTGATGGTGGTTCATCAGGACCCTGATGTGACAAGCAGGCAGTCCTCAGCTGGTGAAAGCCAGTGGCTCTGCTGGTTGTAGACTACAGGACATGGAAGTCATCTTTTGACATTGACATTGGTGTCACTTTGTTTGGATTTGTAAGTGAAGTTTCAAGTAGGTTCTGTAATTCCAAGAGAATACAGTTAACATGTTTTACCCAGAAAGACGTTTACAATTTTGTTCTCAAGCATCTGTTTATGACAAGGGGAAAGAAAAACCTGTAAAAACAATAGGCTAATTTCAATGCAAAGTGCTCAAAAAATGTGAGAGGAATACTTCTGGGAGCAGTACTGATCTATTCCTGGTATTTATTTCTTGGCAAGTGGCATCTTGGTGGTTCTACCATCCCAAAGGCTGAAATTACAAGGAGACAGCTATTCTCTACCTAAAAGCTATATAAAGCTTTCTATCTAAAGTTGTTGTTCTAAAGCTCTCTCTCTAAAGTGACAGTCCGAGTCAGCCTCAGGGTCGAGCTTATCAGAACTGACCCTGCAAGTGTCCTCTGTGTTTTCCTGATGCAGATTTGTAGAAATAACCTTTCCATCCATCCGGGCAGCAGTTCTTGTTACTTTAGAAATGTAAGAGATTTTTCTTGACTTGTGAACAGACCATTATGACATTCAACAAACCAAGTTACAAAAGAGTAAGTGGAATTAGGGCAGGAGGGACTGGAGGGGTGGACTGATTTTGCTTTATGGCCTAAAAGTGGGCCACAAATCCAGACAGGGTGGGTGAGGGCCTCAAATTATTTAACACTGCTGAGTATAAATGATGAGAGTGACACATAACAGAAAGAGGAAGGACTCAGTTTCAGAGAAGACACTGTTAGGCAGTAGCAATTGAAATGAAATACTTTTTTTTTTCAGCTGTTTTGCTTGTATTTAGCTAAACCATTTTTAAGATGTTTTCTCAGCATTAAAAAAGTCTTCTCATATAATATCCAAATAACTTACACAACATTTTTAGCCAAAATGTTAGTAAAATTTAACTAGGATTAAATACACCTGCACAAAAAGATAATAGGTAATTTATACTAGCTGAAATAAGAACTGTAAACTACATAATCTAAAACCTGAGGTCTCGAACTGATCAATGCTGGAAGCCAAGGGGGATTTATGTCCCCTTATATAATATTGTATCCCTGTCTAGGTATTCTGTGAGCTTTTTCTGCCCTCTTTGACAAGCTTGTAGGCTTGATGAATCATTGTTTGTTTTCTGATTTGGCAATTCCCATGTTCTTATAAAGAAAATAACATATGACAAGGTCAAGAATATGAACACAATTATAAGAGAAGCTTGACAGATCAGATAAAGCTTCTGTGGTATAAAGGGAAAAATAAATAAGGAGTTTGAGAATGGACATTAGTGTGGATAGTGAGAAGGCAAGCAGAAATATACAGCTCCAGTCCTGGAAAGACACAGCAGTCAGTAATTTGTCAACAACAGAAGAAAAAAGGGCAGAAGCAGTCAACATGTCTGATACCAACCTAATCCATGAACTATAAGGTATGAAACATTAATAAATAAATAATATATATATATATATATATTTAAGACTTAATTTAAAGAAAGAAAAAGAACAACAAAATTCAGATCAGGGGTAAATGAAACTATATCAACCTTGATTTGAGTCCACCTACAGTGTGTGCTCCCAGTGAGGATCTGGTATGGATACACCTCAACTGGTGTTCAAAACTGTGTTTGGGCAATGTTTGGACGATGTTTGGATCTAAACCAGGGTGCAAGGTTCATCTGGAAAAGAGAGACTGGGATAAGAAGATTCAGAATTCATATATATATATATATATATATATATATATAAATAAATATCAGGTTTCAGATAAGCAAACAGTCTTCTTGAGTGAAAAGGAAGAAAAGAAAAAAGTGAGGCTGAGGGGATACCTCCTTATTCTCTACAACCACCTGAAAGGAGGTTTCAGCAAGGAGGATATCTGTCTCTTTTCTCAGGTGACAAGTGATAGGATGCAAGGCAAGTGGCCTCAGGCCATTTCTTCATGGAGAGGGTGGTCAAACATGGGAATGGGCTGTCCAGGGAAGTGGTGGAGTCCCTGCAGGTATTCAAGAGACATGTGGAAGCAGCACTAAGGGATATGGTTTGTGATGGGACTTGGTAGGTCAGGTTGATGGTTGGATTTGATCTTGAAGCCCTTTTCCAACCTAAATAATTCTATGATTCTATGAAAAGCAGTTTAAAAGCAAGCAGAGGAAAAACTTAAGTTGATCTCAGAAGCATCAAGTTTGGACCAAGAGAAAAAAAAGATTAATAAAAATTATCTGGTTTTAATACAGACTACAGAAAATCCAAAAGGGTGTGGGTCGACAATTAGAGATGAATGCACAGTAACAAAATACAGAAGAAAGAAAAGAGTTGAGGTGGAAAGAGATGGTACTGCATTCCAGGTGCTGAGGTGGGACTGTGATGAATAGCATCTGTTTAATTTTCTGTTTTGCAGTTAGTGTGTTTTATGTTCCTTTGAAAAGTCAGTGCCTGGGCTGCAGGTAGGAAGATTGCTTGTTTGTCTTGCTGTGACAACTGGGCTCTGGCAGAAGAGGAATATTTTACAGGCAGGGGCAGTTGCTTCTTTTCTGACAGCTGCCGAATTTGCTCAGCAGGCTCAAGGTGCAGAAGTGCAGAGCTGGGCAGTTGGGAAGGGACAGATTTGGCAAGCAGGGAGCAGCTAAGGCACAGAAACAGGGAGAGAGGAGCAATAAACAAACATGTAGTCAGCCCAGAGCGAAAGAAAAGAGAATTTTTGAGGCACCCAGTGGGATGGTGGAAGTTGATCCAAACTAGAAAGCTACTGAAATTTGCTAGACAGAGAACAGGGCTGATGAGAAAAATCTGCCCAGCACAGTACAAGCATTAGAGGGGCTACAGTATCTTTTACTTTCAGCTCTCTCTGAATTTTGCACTTTAGAAATATATATATATATATATATATATTATTATAGTCTGTTTTTAAAAAATAGTGTTAGAAAGTAAAAGTAATTTGGTACTTTTTGCAGTATTTGCTTTAAGAAACAGCTGCTTCTCTTCCTGGTGGATTCAGGCTAGCACTGTCGCAGGATGAGGACAACTTCAGTTCAATTTCAAGCCCTACAGCATTTTTAGGTGATCTTGTAGAATGGCCTTTTCATTTCTGCCTCAACCCCCAGCTTCTGATATATAGATGTTAGTCAGTGTATGACAATAAACCCTTGCTTAATTTTGGAAGCTGTATATGTCCAGACAAGTAGTAAGAAGCAATTCTTGCGTGTTTCTTTAGAATTTGTCCAGTTTGTGTCATTTGATAATGCTACAGGAGCTTTTACATTAACAAAGCACAAAGATGTCCTGATATTTAGCCATAGTATAGTATAATATTAGTGCTTGCATCAGAAGGTAAAACAGAAAAGATTAAACAAAACAAGAGAAAGAGAGAGAGCGAAACATGTACATTTAAAATTTAGCTGATATAGCTAAATTTCTGTTAACTTTTTTTTTTTTTATCTGTAGGTCCTTTCAGATAGAAGGAGTTCAAAAGCAAAATGTGAGTGCACATAATGGGCATAGTAGAGCATCCAGCAGATAAAAGAGAGAAAAAAAATGTGTGCTTAACTCCGCATTTTCTGCTTCTCAAAAGTCCAAATTATGCTCTTCTCAGATCCCCAAACCATAGGATGACTTTACACCGCCCATCACTAATTCTCATAGCTTTCAGTGAACACTTTTGCACCAAAATTTCTGTTTTCCATGGGGACTTAATTACTCACTTAGGCAGCTGTAGTTATTTTGTAGGTTTGTACCGTACGATAACAATGTGAGAAACATCAAGTGACCAAGACCCTTCAATCATAGACCTAATCCTGAATTCATTCCGAAACACACCAATAAGGACTTTCCAGAAAGCTGGAAACTTCAAGGGAGGTTTTTAGATCAATCAGAAGTCTTCATCCTTGGACAGAGCTGGGACCTGACCTTACACTAGATACTTAGACTACACTAAGTCAGTCGTAGTTCCAGCCACAGTGGTGCTTCTTTGCAACATGGTCTTTATCTGTTTTCTTTAAAGAATAACAGCCTCATTTTGCACAATTTGTTCGGATGATCAAGAAATAGTGATTCCTGCAGGCATACAACCCCAGCAGCAATGAAGGCAGGGAGGAAACAACATCTGGTATGATCTTACTGAGGCTTTGTGTCCTTCCCATTCTGAAAACCCAAAGGAAGACCTGGAGCTTTCTTCAGGCTCCTGCATAAGATCAGTGAGCTGTAAGTCATCTGGGGAACCCATTCCCTTTAACAGAAAGGGAGGGGGGAAGGTTAATTCCTAATTCTTTTAAATGAGATTTACAGGCTGCATGCGTGGCCTGGGTTGTGAACACGCTGCACTAGAAGGTACCTAACCCTGAGACAGGAGATTCATCTGCCTCTTGTTCAAATACAAAGGATAGATGACCGAACCAGGATGTGTTTGTATTATGACAAACTGACCTAGGAAACACAAACTTGATTTGCAGGACGACTGCAAAACAATTCACTATCTCAAAGGCCAACGTACACGCTCATGAGCTATTGATCACAACAGGGATACCTATGGTTCAGCTGGTGGCTAGTACTGAGCTGAGCAAAAACAAGGGACTGACATGTCACAGAGGTGACACAACTAGAGGTGAATTTGTGTGCTGAAACAGTGTGAGTACTTCTTAACTTACACCCTTGCAGCAGAGTTCAACCTGTAAAAAAAACAGTTTAAGGAAGGCAGGCTGCTGTTTATTTGGTGAGACTCTCGGGTAATGCCACCTTTAGGATGTCTCCAGCCCTGTTTTGGCATGGATGTTGTTTAGGAAAGAACTGTGGTAAACATATTGAAGAAATACAGTGGATTTGCATGTTAAGAAAAGCACTGTATTAAACTATATATTAAATTGCAATGTGTTAGCAGCCATCTTTCTTCACAGTACCAGGCAGTGCCATGTCTGCTTTGTAGTATTTTTAGTTAAGCGGTTATAAACACAGGGAGTAAAATTTTTAAAAGGTGCACCTATATTGCACCAATAAAACAAGCAATTTTGTGCATAACAGGCCATACAAATGCACTCTCATGCTCTTGAGGATTTTCTGAGCACAAACACTGTTATGGACCTAACTGAGATTGAAGTAACAAATGGTGCAGCCTGAAGATGTGGTTATCTGTTTATAATAATAATCTTTCTCTCTTGAAAGCCGTATCCAACCTGTGACATGATTTCAAGGTAAAATTAAAGAAACGTGTTTCTTCAAATGGAGTTTGGGTCAATGCAGCCAGAGTTGCCTGGCTGAAGGCTAGTCTAAATCCTTTACTGCCATCCGAATTTCCAGGGAAACACTGTACTTTGAACCCAAGACATGTGCAGCTGGAGAATGGAATAAAGCAGCTATAATAAATTGTTCTACTCCATTAAGAGCTAAGAATTTATCAAGAAGCTGCAGCAAGTGCCTTACTTTTTAATTATGTAAGACACCATCTTTAAATATCAAGAAAAACTTTGTTCATGACTTGTCTCTCTGCCATAAAAATGTGCAGTATCACTGGAATTCTAATACACGTTATTCATAATGACTTATTCCAGACCACAAGCTCATGAGTGCATTAAGCTGATATTGGCCAGCGTTGCCACCAAGAAAAGACTCCTGCCGGCCTCATCTGCTTCTCCTGCCCACTGTCAAGACTCTCCACCCTTGAAGAAAGCTCCGTGCAGCCGAGTGGCTGACTGGGACAGGGAAGTGATGTGGGCTATATCTGAACTGGGGGTGGGAGAGGGGACACGGCTCACTGCTCAATTGCATGAGCAATTTTACACCACAAGGGTGAAGGCAATGCACTAGCAAGGTCAGGTGAAAGCCGCTGGGGAAGGGTGTACTGCAGGGCTGCTGCAGCACCAGTGCCTGCTCATGGCACTGTGGCATCCAGCTATAATGTTCTCACCAGGAGACACCCAGGACCCTCGTCCATCCCTTCATCCCTGAGAAATCTTCAAATGATGAAAGGAGCAGAGCCTGGACATAACTTTAACCACATAAAAATGTGCTCCAAGCATTTCTAAAATCACTTATGGATACTCCCAAAATTACAGAGAAACTATGTTTCAACACTGAAAAAAAAAAAAAAAAAAAAAAAAAACTTTAGAACTGTCCAAGTAATATAGCAATATATCAATTTTTTTATTTTGTGTGTGTGTGTGTGTGTGTGTGTGTTAGATCTCGGTCTGGTCTAAGATCTGTGTGCAGCACGGGCATGGTCTGTGTTACATCCTCTGCTTCCACAGAGAAAACAATGCCACATCTTAATTACAGTCTGTTCAGAAAAGGTATTGTGTGAATGCTCTGTGGGCAATATTCATCACTCTGTCGCCCATCCCAGCACATCAGAGCAGCAGCTCTGCTAAGGACTTGTGTTTCTAAGGAGGCAAAGCAGGATTTCTGATTACAGATTTGATAAATGTTCTATTTTACATGATTTTCTAATGGAGATGAGTTCAGAAAAGAGTGCCTAAAAGATGAAACGGGGGTGGGAAATATTCATCAAAAGCTGATAGGTGATGACAAGCCTGTTTTGGAGTGGGTATTACCTAAGGAGAAAGGCCTTTGCTTCTCTAGGAGGGAAGGCAAAAGAGTGTTCAGTGAAATAGAAAACCTGCATGATGATTTCATTATGTCAGGTCAGCGATCCAGTTAGATGGACTAGAACAGTTAGTTCCAGCAAATCTTCTGACTAAACACATAAAGGAGGAGGTTACTCACCCTTCCAGGCCTTTTGAAAATGACTGCAGGCATCATGGATCCTTTTAAGCACAGCTACAGAGGGCAGGCATCCTTGCTGGTCACATATAGTTAGGCAACTTGTTGCCTGGAAACACATCCAGGTGGTTTAAAGTGCTATAAAGAGTCAATTAAAAAGCTGTCTTTGTTCCAATTCCTGAGCATTCTCATGTTTTCATCTTTTGTCTTCTTTAGCACAACTGTTCCATATTTTGTAAATTAGCTGTAAATAGGCATTGAACTGATGAGGTCCCTTAATGCTTCCCTTCGTGAGGGGAAGGTGGAAGGAATGGGTACTTGAAGCAGCACAGCTAATTCACCAGAGGTATAAGGGAGCAAGGGTCCTTTTGTCCATCCTATCCTGATTGACTGAGTAGCAGAAAGATACAGGATGAGGGAAAGATTGCTCTAAAGTGCCTGAGAGGTAGAAGTGGGGAAAATAAAACAGCGGTGGAAAGCTATTAAGGGATCTGGCTGTGGGCAGCACACTTGTGTTTGCATAGTGGCTGTCCTTCAGACAGCACCGTCAGCAGGCCTGGCCCTTTATGGAACATCAGAGACTTCAAGGCTCGACTTAAAATAAAACCTGATCAAACACTATATGTAATCTATGCCTACCCTGAAGTGAAGGGAAGGACTCCTGAGGAATGAGGTATATGCTGCTTCTGAATTACAAATACCTCAGCCCCGCGCGCAGAGAGATGAGGTGCTCGGTCTCACGGCCCCGTTTTCAGGAATTTGGCTTCCTTTCTGAAGAGACGCCTCAGGAAATATCACAAACTAAACCTGCCAAAGGAGAAGCCGCTTATCTAACTACAAGTAGACAGAACAGGTTTTTCTTTTGCTCTCCCTGTCCTCCCTTTTTTTTCCATCTTCTTCCATCTGGAGTAGCCAGCCTGTGATACTCACTGCCCAGGGGCCCATTTTTCTTCCCCGAAAGCAGCAGGCTCCATCCCATCCTTTCATGTAGTTGCTCAGTGTTTAATTCTCACCTGGGGTGCAAGCTGTTCTGTTCCCTTCACCTCTGCATATTTTGAAGCATTGCAGTCTCAGACCTGCCTCTCCAGAGGAGACTAAAATGCTGACCATGCCAAGGACAGTCGCTGCCTCTCTTGTTGAAGATGGGTCATGGTGTGGTCATGGTTGCAAAACAAGGCACCGAGAGAGCTCACAGCAGCAAACCTAGACTGCTACTTTCACAGCAAGA